>NC_052963.1:1865000-2165000 GCF_013358895.1 Oreochromis aureus | reverse complement strand
CTCATGCGTTTCACTTTGCAAAGGTTTACATGGCAATTTTGGTTTTAAATTCCTTGAGGTGAAAGAGAAGGGATATTTGATGTTCGAACTTTTCTTTCCTATAGAAACCTTTAACACCTAAAGCACTGTGAGTGAAGGCAGACACACTCCATACATTTGGTGAAATTATGTTATTTCTATCAGCATGTGTTGAAAAAGCAGCGCTGGCTTAAGTCAGAGCTAAGTTTGTTTTATTTACTTTTCATTTAACCCCTGGAATTGTTGTGATTCATCACCTCATTTGCTTTGATTCATTGTCATTAAAGTCATGAGCTAATGGAAGATTTGCAAATGTGCTGTGACATGCCACGTGTGATTACTGCTTCGCAAAGACTTGCTTGACAAGTGCGCCGGCCCCTTTCCTCGGCACACTGTGCACCAGATAAGCTGAATGAGAGCTGTCACCGTAAGGCATGCAAATTCAAGTAGTTTCAGGTCAAATCCTCTTCTCACTGATATTGCCTTGCAACATAAATAACAGTCGTTATAATGAAAAAAACCATGAAAGGACTTGTAGTATAAGTTTACTTGGTCACTAAGATTAAAAAAAACTTAAGGACAAACATTTAGCTTCTACCTTTGATACTGGTTACCTTTAAGGAGATACAGAGACATGGGTAGTCCAAACTGGGAAAGAATTCCTATTAGCTATGTCAGTTATGTACAGGGTGGGCCATTTATATGGATACACCGTGATAAAATGGGAATGGTTGGTGATATTAAAGTCCTGTTTGTGGCACATTAGTATATGTGAGGGGGCAAACTCCTCAAGACGGGTGGTGACCATGGTGGCCATTTAGAAGTCGGCCATCTTGGATACAACTTTTGTTTTTTCAATAGGAAGAGGGCCATGTGACACATCAAACTTATTGGTAATGTCACAAGAAAAACAATGGTGTGCTTGGTTTCAACGTAACTTTATTCTTTCATAAGTTATTTACAAGTTTCTGACCACTTATAAAATGTGTTCAGTGTGCTGCCCATTGTGTTGGATTGTCAATGCAACCCTCTTCTCCCACTCTTCACACACTGATAGCAACACCGCAGGAGAAATGCCAGCACAGGCATCCAGTATCCGTAGTTTCAGGTGCTGCACATCTCGTATCTTCACACCATAGACAATTGCCTTCAGATGACCCCAAAGATAAAAGTCTAAGGGAGTCAGATCGGGAGACCTTGGGGGCCGTTCAACTGGCCCACGACGACCAATCCACTTTCCAGGAAACTGTTCATCTAGGAATGCTCGGACCTGGCACCCATAATGTGGTGGTGCACCATCTTGCTGGAAAAACTCAGGGAACGTGCCAGCTTCAGTGCATAAAGAGGGAAACACATCATCATGTAGCAATTTCAGATATCCAGTGGCCTTGAGGTTTCCATTGATGAAGAATGGACCCACTATTGTTGTACCCCATATACCACACCAAACCATCACTTTTGTTGTTCCAACAGTCTTGGAGGGATCCATCCAATGTGGGTTAGTGTCAGACCAATAGCGGTGGTTTTGTTTGTTAACTTCACCATTCACATAAAAGTTTGCCTCATCACTGAACAAAATCTTCTGCGTGAACTGAGGGTCCTGTTCCAATTTTTGTTTTGCCCATTCTGCAAATTCTGTGCGCCTGTAGTAGCGGCCGGTAATAAACCAGTCCTCATGAAGAACAGTGCTCTTTAATGAATTCAGCACAGACTAACATCAAAGAGGTAGCAGTGACACACATCAGTTATCAGCTAGCCATCTAACTATATTCTCACTCTTAACTTTTACCGACTCCGCTTTACTCTTATTTTGCGACACCACCCTCTAGTGGTGCAATATGATATAAACATTACAGAACACAACATCTCCTCTCTCTTTATAAAAAGAGTTCACCAAATAGCGTAGTACAGAAATAAAGTAATTCACTGTTTAGCAAATCAAACATACGCTTGTGAACTTAAATGTCACAATAGTTATAACATCAGAATACTACAAGTAGAAAAGAAATAGAATAGAAATTGTAAAATGAAAAGAAATTATTACAGTTTTTTTCTTAGTGCATTGGTGACAGGAAATCAGTTCTTCTTAACCCAAAATCGAACAAGTAATGATATTTCTCTAATGTCCTTTTTCAAGCAACATATTATGGTACAATATAGTCTTTGTGCCATCGAGGTTTGTACTTGACGCGTGGCAGTCTTCTGGCAGTAGGTAAGCCAGTCTGGGTGTGGTGCAACCTAGCAGTGTCAGCGTTCTTTTCAGTCACTGGGCGACAGCGTGCTAGATGAGTGGCATTCCAAATCTTTCCGTCACTCAGCAAGAAGGCATTCGAGCCTTTGGCTTTTGTTACTGTTACAGGAGGGGTAAATCTGGGATGTCCTTTGGGAACATGGTGGGGTTTCCTTATCCTCACACTCTTTCCTGGTAGAAAAGAAGGTTTCCGTGCGTGACGCCTACCATCAGTGTAACGTTGCATTTTCAACTGATATTTCTGAACTGAGTGACGTGCAACGTCATCCAGTGGAGACACAGCAGGAGGCAAAGGGAGGACATCCAGTTTAGTACGCATCTTCCTGCCATACAGGAGTTCATAGGGAGAGAGGGAAGTAGTTGCATGCGGTGTTGCACGGTAAACTTGAAGCCAATCCAGCACAGTCGCCTTCCATGGTTTTGACTGCTGGATTGCTGTCTGGATACAGGTGCGGAGGGCACGATGAAACCGTTCGATTGCTCCGTTTGCAGCTGGGTAGTAGACAGATGTTCTGCTGTGGGAGATGCCTCTATTCTGGAGGAATGAGGTGAACATTACAGAGGTGAACTGTGTACCATTATCAGTTACGATGTTCTCTGGGTTGCCATGACGACTGAAGACAGATGAGAGGAACTGAATGACATCATCAGTAGTAGCAGAAGGTGAAAAGGCAAGCTCAGGCCATTTGGAGTATTAGTCAGTCAATGTTATGACGTATCTACAAGCAGGTATTGCAGTATCAAAAGGCCCAACAATGTCAAGACCAAGTTTTTTCCACGGTCCATCAGGCAGTGGGACGGGTTGGAGAGGAGCAGGATTAGTATGTGCAGTTTTGTCATTGGACTGGCAAAGGAGGCATGAGGTTATGGCAGACTGAACTTGTGAGTCCATTTTTGGCCACCAGTATAGATCTCTTAATCTTTGTTTTGTGCGCACAATCCCTTGGTGACTTTCATGTGCCAGTGCAATCAGTTTAGGTCTCACTGAAAGTGGTGCAATGAGCCTTGAGCCTCTGAGAACATAATCACTTAGGGTTGAGAGTTCATTACGGATTTTGTAGTAAGGTGCAAGCGTGACATCAAGTGCTTTGATTGAGGAAGGCCAGCCATTTTGTATTTGAGAACGCAAAGCAACCAGTTCAGGGCAAGTTGAACAGGCAGAGTCAAAGTCCGCAACTGGAAGAGAGGACATGGCAGCAGAAACTTGGGCTACCATTTCATGATCTGCATCCGATGTGGGATGGGAAGAAACAGGCAGGGGCAGGCGAGAGAGACAGTCAGCTGTATAGTTCTGAGAACCTGGGCGGTAAATGACATCATAGTCAAAACACAGGAGGCGGGCAGACCAGCGGGCGATGCGCATGCCAGCCCTATTAATCCCTTTGGTGCTCAGCAGTGTTGTCAGAGCTTGGTGGTCTGTCCGCAGAGTAAAACGTCGGCCCCACAAATATGTTCTCCATTTCTCTGCAGCCCACACACAAGCATAAGCTTCTTTTTCAACAGTTGAGTACTTTTGTTCTGTTGCAGACAGTGTGCGGGAAGCAAAGGCCACAGGTTTTTCTGTGCCATCAGGTTGCACTTGAGCAAATACAGCACCAAGCCCATAGTCACTTGCATCAGTAGAGATCACAACACGCAAGGCAGGGTCAAACAGTGCCAGTGCAGGACTATTCACCAGGAGTTTTTTTACTTCAAAGCTCGCTTGTGCATTTGAAGTCCATGTGAAGGTGTTCTTGTCGTTAGCACAGGCACGCATAGGGGCTACAACAGTTGCAAAGTTTGGCAAGAACTTGGAGTACCATGACACCAAGCCCAGGAAGGATCTCAGAGCAACAGCATCAGATGGGGGAGGGACTCTCAAAACAGCATCAATATGCTCCTCATCAGGAAGAATGCCATCAGCAGTGACAACATGGCCTAGGAAGCGTAGCGATGTCTTCCTAAAATGGCATCTGTTTTCGTTAAGCACAAGTCCAGCATCTTTGAGCTTCTGCAGGACAGTGCTAAGGTTTTGGTCATGCTCAGCTGCACTTTTACTGTAGACAATAAGGTCATCAAGGTAGTTTTGGACACCTGGGAGGTCTTTAAGGATTTCAGCCATCATTTTCTGAAAAGCTGAGGGGGCAGAGGCCAGTCCATAAGGTACTCTGCAGAATCTGAAGAGTCCATCATGTGTAATGAATGCTGTCAAATCTCTGCTATCTTCATGCAGGGGCAGCTGGTAGTATGCATTTGCAAGATCAATGGTAGAAAACATCTTTGCACCCTGTAAGCTGGCAAACAATTCATCTACATGTGGTAAGGGGTAGCAATCAGTGATTACAGCTTTGTTTGGTTCACGGAGGTCTGCACACAGCCTCATTCCACCAGTTTTCCATCCTGTCACAACAATTGGGGATACCCATGGTGATGCATCAATCCGTTCAATGACACCAGCTTTGAGTAAACAATCCAGTTCTGCTGAAACTGAAGCCCTCACAGCAAACGGGAGACGTCGCAGCTTCTGACGCACAGGTTTGACTGTTGGGTCAACTTTCATTTTATGCACAAAGGCACGCACACAGCCAATATCTGGGGCAGCAGGGATGCAAGAGGCAGGTGATGGGTTTGTAGACATCACAGAAGCAGTAGGATCAGTACATGGAGGTAGAACAGTATTGCCTGCAATGCTGACATTCAGCGCTTCCATCAGATCTCTTCCAAGAAGAGGAGTTCCTTTCCTTACAACAAAGAACACAGCTGAGGCGGATGCATTTCCTCTGCTCACTGTGACTTGCAGGCAGCCTAACACGGGGATTGTTTTCTTTGTGTATGTAACTAGTTGAAGGTCAGGTGGTTTTAGTGGCGTACCACTGAAGAGCTCTTCGTAGATGTGGTTAGGCAGGATAGAAACTGCAGAACCTGTGTCCACAATCAGTTCAATGTCCTTAGCTGATGAGGTAGGTGTGCTCACATTTATGCTGCATTGTAATCCTTTTGATGCATGAGAAGGATCTGTTAAGTAAAGGACTGTGAGTTTTGGTAAATGGACTTCCCGTACATCTCTTGTCTTGGATGAGCAGCAGACACGAGCAAAATGTCCAATTTTATGACACAGTTTACAAGTAACTTTGGCAGCAGGACACTGACGAAAGTTGGCTAAATGAGTGTTTGAACCACATCTAAAACAGTTCTTAGATGTTTTTGTTGCATGAGATGGCTTTGCAGGGTGAGCATTGTATTTATGTTTCCTCTGCATGGAGTGCGAGTGAGACTGCACAGCTTGGACTGGAGTACTGCTGTCTGCAACTATGGATTTAGCTTGTTGAACTGCAGATTCCATTTGTGTTGCCAGTGTAACAGCTTTATCTAGTGTCAAATCAGGTTCAAGTAAGAGTCTTTCTCTTATGCTGGGGCTAGACACATGTTCAACTAGCTGATCACGGATCATTTCTTCTGTCCTGTCATCAAACTCACATTTAGAAGCAAGGTCATAAGCTGGCCACATACTGGATAACAGTCTCATGTGAAGCTTGTGTTCGCTTTCTGAAAGCATGTCTTTCCACAACAACATTTACCTTGGGTGAAAAGTGTTGTTCTAGGGCAGTAACAGCAGAGGTGAAAGTGTCACCTGTATTTGGCAGTGAGTAGAAAATCCTTTGTCCCTCAGTTCCTAAGCAGTGAAGTAAAGTAGCTTTTCTTCGTGCTTCAGGCCAAGCATTCCCTGTTGCATTGATCACAAGCAAATAATTGTTGAACATACGCATCCACATGTTGAAGGGCAAAGCAGGATCTCCAGGGCAAGGCAAAAACATCGGCGGTGGATGGACGTTTGCAGCCATGATGACTCAGCAAAAATCAAAGCAGAAAAAAAACACGCAGGGTTACTCGTCGCCAAAATGTAGTAGCGGCCGGTAATAAACCAGTCCTCATGAAGAACAGTGCTCTTTAATGAATTCAGCACAGACTAACATCAAAGAGGTAGCAGTGACACACATCAGTTATCAGCTAGCCATCTAACTATATTCTCACTCTTAACTTTTACCGACTCCGCTTTACTCTTATTTTGCGACACCACCCTCTAGTGGTGCAATATGATATAAACATTACAGAACACAACAGCGCCGATCTGGGTCATCCTCGTTGAGATGCTGCAGTAGCTGGAGTTTGTAAGGGTGCCATTTGTGAGTAGCTAATATCCGCCGAAGGGATGTTCGATTAATGCCACTCTCCAGTGACATGCGGCGAGTACTACGCTGTGGGCTCTTGCTGAATGAAGCTAGGACAGCCACTGATGTTTCTTCATTAGTGACAGTTTTATGGCGTCCACATTTTGGCAAATCCAACACTGAACCAGTTTCATGAAACTCAGCAAGCAGTTTGCTAACTGTAGCATGGGAGATGGGTGGTCTCGTAGGGTGTCTTGCATTGAAATCTGCTGCAATGACCCGGTTACTGCGTTCACCAGATATCAACACAATTTCGATCCGCTCCTCTCGTGTTAACCTCTTCAACATGTCAATGGCTGTGAACAAAGAGAAACTTGTAAATAACTCATGAAAGAATAAAGTTACGTTGAAACCAAGCACACCATTGTTTTTCTTGTGACATTATCAATAAGTTTGATGTGTCACATGGCCCTCTTCCTATTGAAAAAACAAAAGTTGTATCCAAGATGGCCGACTTCTAAATGGCCACCATGGTCACCGCCCATCTTGAGGAGTTTGCCCCCTCACATATACTAATGTGCCACAAATAGGACTTAAACAGGACTGGTGGTGGTCAGAGGGCCCGGTGGCGCCAGTGTCCGGCAGCCTCGCCTCTGTCAGTGCGCCCCAGGGTGGCTGTGGCTACAATGTAGCTTGCCATCACCAGTGTATGAATGTGTGTGTGAATTGGTGGATGACTGGATGCGTAAAGCGCTTTGGGGTCCTTAGGGACTAGTAAAGCGCTCTACAAATACAGGCCATTTACCATTTAATATCACCAACGGGGGCGACCGTGGCTCAGGGGGTTGGGAAGGGCACCTGTAACCGGAAGGTCGCCGGTTTGATCCCCGGCCTCTCTGTCCTGGTCGTTGTGTCCTTGGGCAAGACACTTCACCTACCGCCTACTGGTGTTGGCCAGAGGGGCCGATGGCGCGATATGGCAGCTTTGCTTCTGTCAGTCTGCCCCAGGGCAGCTGTGGCTACAACCGTAGCTTACCTCCACCAGTGTGTGAATGTGAGCGTGAATGAATAATGTCATTGTAAAGCGCTTTGGGTGCCTTGAAAAGTGCTGTATAAATCCAATGCATTATTATTATAACCATTCCCATTTTATTACGGTGTAGCCGTATAAATGGCCCACCCTGTAACCCAGTACATGATCACCTTGAAGCTACTTTGGATTGAACGGGGTTTGGAACATTTCTCATTCTTTGATTTCTTTCATTGTAATTTGTGAAAACTTGACATCATGGCTTTCTTTGACTTTGCTGCAACACTGTTGTTGTACAGTCTAACAGCAGGAAGAGAAGGACACACCTAATGTTTTAGTAAGACATAATATGAGACATACAGAGTGTGAGAAAATTGTGTTCAACACTTTGTGTTACTCTAATATGGACTGTCTTCATACCCTCTGTGATGTGCATGGAGGTCCTGTGGTTCTGGACCCCTCCTCATAATCTAAGTGACACAATATCGGTCAATTTGTCCTCAGTGTCATCTTCATGAATGGCAAATTAAGTCAATTTCAGGGTCACATTTATCCTGGGGTAATTGTGCACTACTAATTGGGCCCTGGGCTGAATCCTGTCAATCAACACAGGGGAGAGAGCATGGTGTGGGGGTTGAGAATGGTGAAAATAAGGAGGAGGAGATCAGAGAGGCCAGCTGTCACCACTGCTCGCTGCCCATTGCTGGCTGCCCAAGCCACTTTCATAATGACTTCATCTAACTCAGAAAGGGATGGAATGACTTTGATGCAAAATCCATGTTGATTTTTAGCCCCAGCAAGAAGCATTTTGAACTATTCTCATGATTGCTGATGAGCCCAAGCAGGAGGCGAATAACGCTGTGGTCATTTCTCTGATATAGTCGACCAAGGTCGGTGAACAGCATACATCCACAGTACATATGACGAGCCTTTCCAACCATATACATCTGCTTCCTCAACAAAGTGCTTGTTTGTATTGGCACCTCAGTATCAATCAGACTTCTTCCTGGCTACAGAAATAGTTGTTAAGTATTTTAGTAGTTCATAATTTATTGATATCTTTATTTAATAAAGCTCCACCCATCAGGATTTTTCTTATATTCATAGCATTTTTTATAATGGCAAAATCCACAGTGAAAGCTAAACGGTTAATGGCACAGAAGGCACATCTGACACATATCAGCCTTTCATCAAATTGTTTCATTAAATGTGTTTATTTTATCTATCAGAAATTTATTTGACCACATTCATTCCAAATTACGTTTTACTCTTTATGATCTGATACATAGCATCGATTGTAGCTCTGAGATCCGTACTTAGCTGTATTGTGTGTATGTGCCAGACTCTCCACATTATCCAAATGTGTTCCATGAGCACAGATGACTGTTTCATAAACTAGAGCACTGCCAATTAAACATACTTGCAATTATTCAACTTTTCACTTTCATGTTATGTGACCAGTGCTGCCATTTCACTTTGGTTGGATCAGTAGTATGATGATGATGAAGATGATGATTATGACCTTTATAAATGTATAAATTACAATTGTTGTAGTTTTTGTTCTTGATTTTATTTTTTATGGAAATGAGGAAATTAAAACAAATAGCACATTTATAGAGATGTAATTTGTTTCTTTTGCTGTAGTTTTATTCTAAGTACTAACTTAGTGTACTAACTAATAAAGGTAAGGTATTTCCACCTTGTTCACACGCTGATGTTAATTATGGAGTTCCACAGGGTTCAGTGCTAGGACCAATTCTGTTTACATTATACATGCTTCCCCTAGGCAGTATCATCAGAAGACATAGCATACATTTTCACTGCTATGCAAATGATCTGTCCATGAAGCCAGATAACACACAGCAATTAGATAAACTGCAGGAATGTCTTAAAGACATAAAGACCTGAATTACCTCTGCTTTTCTGCTTCTAAATTCAGATAAAACTGAGGTTATTGTAAATCGTAGAAATTGCATTTTACAGCTCTGTTTCCTGCTTATTACACAGAAACTACCAGAGGTAATTGCATAGTAATAACTTAGAAATTACCACATTATTATGATCTTGTTTCCACCTTGTTACCTCACTATTACCACTTTATTACCGAGCTGTAATGGAAAGTGCTACCCAAAACACATATAGACTGGTTGGGCAAGCTGCCACACACCCTCAAATATCCTTGTGACAGTAAAAAGTTGTTCCAGTGTTCTGCATCCAGAATGAAAACCACATTGTTCCTCCTGCTATGGATGGGAACCAAGACAGCTTTACAACATCAACAGCCTTCAGGAACTCTGAGCAAACTTAAACAACTCCTTGGTGGCAGGGCTCCTGGGTGGATGAACTGTCTAAGTGACCTCACCTCCAGTGATGCATGAGTCCTCAAAGATTTCCTTCCACTGCCCAACAATATGCTTAGTTCAGCTCCCTATCTACAAGATACACCATGTGGGGAGAGCATCACTTTCTCCTCTTGAGTTGCTGGACAGTTTTGCCAGAATCACTCTTCAAGGCAGTGCGAAAATCTTTTTCAATGGCCTCACTGAACCCCGCCCACACCCGAGTTTTGCTTCAGCCACTGTCTGAGCTGAGTTCTAATCACATGAGCCGAGGTGTGAAAACGGGTGTGGGTCACAATCAGCCAGGGTTTCCGGTGAGCTCATTGTGAAACCTGGCCCCACCCTATCATGTGATTTCCTGAGGTCAGATGGCCCAGGATGTGAGTGGGCGTTAAGGTGTCTGGGAAGGGATCTCAAAACTGGATTATAGATGGCAGACAGTTGGTGTCGTAAACTCTCCACCATTTGACCCTAGAACTGAAGAAGCTTCTTGGATGACAGGTGAAACATCTTCAAGCAACTTAAAGAAGTCCAGACGCTTTTCTTCCCAAGCTCCTTAGACTACGATGACCTGGATGACTGAGAACCTTCACAGACATACGTCATGTGCCAAACATTTTTCCCCACTAACACAACCAAAGTGTTCCTGTTTCTCCATTCATTTAAGCAGTTTCACAGCCTCCTGCTAAGGCAGATTAACACGGGACAAGCATCACTGTGTTCACAAGTTTAAATGAAAATACTAATAAATAGTATTATAGTTGCTACTTTCTCACCACTTTGCATCAATGACACTTCCATCCATTCTCTTCCGCTTATCCTTTTTCAGGGTCGTGGGGGGGCGCTGGAGCCTATCCCAGCTGTCTTAGGGCGAGAGGCGGGGTACACCCTGGACAAGTCGCCAGTCTGTCACAGGGCCAACACATGTACACAGACAACCATTCACACTCACATTCACTGCAACGTTCACGCCTATAAGCAACGGAGAGTTTCCAAATAACCTATCCCCACTAAGTACATGTTTTTGGACTGTGAGAGGAAGCCAGACTTCCTGGAGAGGAATTAGTCAATTAGTTACTTGAGTTTTGTAGTAAATTATTACATTTGTTTCTCTTTTGCTTTAAATCATTTTGTTGTTAAGGAAATTGGCAGCATTGATATTAGTACATGAACACATGACACTTATACAATTCATACAACACTTTTTCTACGCACACTCACATATTAATAGAGACAATAATAATAATTAAAATTAAATGAAACTATATACATTATTGATGTGTGACAGTGATTTATATAAACTGTTGGTCTCTAAAGTATAAATAAATGTATCATTTTAGTCAGGATTTAAGTGAAACCTCTGAATGTCCGTGGATATTAATCTCCATTAATATGTGAGTGTGTAAAGTGCATAGAAAAAAGTGCTGTATGCATTACTTAATATGTACAGGGAGTGCAGAATTATTAGGCAAATGAGTATTTTGTCCACATCATCCTCTTCATGCATGTTGTCTTACTCCAAGCTGTATAGGCTCGAAAGCCTACTACCAATTAAGCATATTAGGTGATGTGCATCTCTGTAATGAGAAGGGGTGTGGTCTAATGACATCAACACCCTATATCAGGTGTGCATAATTATTAGGCAACTTCCTTTCCTTTGGCAAAATGGGTCAAAAGAAGGACTTGACAGGCTCAGAAAAGTCAAAAATAGTGAGATATCTTGCAGAGGGCTGCAGCAGTCTTAAAATTGCAAAGCTTCTGAAGCGTGATCATCGAACAATCAAGCGTTTCATTCAAAATAGTCAACAGGGTCGCAAGAAGCGTGTGGAAAACCAAGGCGCAAAATAACTGCCCATGAACTGAGAAAAGTCAAGCGTGCAGCTGCCAAGATGCCACTTGCCACCAGTTTGGCCATATTTCAGAGCTGCAACATCACTGGAGTGCCCAAAAGCACAAGGTGTGCAATACTCAGAGACATGGCCAAGGTAAGAAAGGCTGAAAGACGACCACCACTGAACAAGACACACAAGCTGAAACGTCAAGACTGGGCCAAGAAATATCTCAAGACTGATTTTTCTAAGGTTTTATGGACTGATGAAATGAGAGTGAGTCTTGATGGGCCAGATGGATGGGCCCGTGGCTGGATTGGTAAAGGGCAGAGAGCTCCAGTCCCACTCAGACGCCAGCAAGGTGGAGGTGGAGTACTGGTTTGGGCTGGTATCATCAAAGATGAGCTTGTGGGGCCTTTTCGGGTTGAGGATGGAGTCAAGCTCAACTCCCAGTCCTACTGCCAGTTTCTGGAAGACACCTTCTTCAAGCAGTGGTACAGGAAGAAGTCTGCATCCTTCAAGAAACACATGATTTTCATGCAGGACAATGCTCCATCACACGCGTCCAAGTACTCCACAGCGTGGCTGGCAAGAAAGGGTATAAAGAAGAAAACTAATGACATGGCCTCCTTGTTCACCTGATCTGAACCCCATTGAGAACCTGTGGTCCATCATCAAATGGGAGATTTACAAGGAGGGAAAACAGTACACCTCTCTGAACAGTGTCTGGGAGGCTGTGGTTGTTGCTGCACGCAATGTTGATGGTGAACAGATCAAAACACTGACAGAATCCATGGATGGCAGGCTTTTGAGTGTCCTTGCAAAGAAAGGTGGCTATATTGGTCGCTGATTTGTTTTTGTTTTGTTTTTGAATGTCAGAAATGTATATTTGTGAATGTGGAGATGTTATATTGGTTTCACTGGTAAAAATAAATAATTGAAATGGCTATATATTTGTTTTTTGTTAAGTTGCCTAATAATTATGCACAGTAATAGTCACCTGCACACACAGATATCCCCCTAAAATAGCTAAAACTACAAACAAACTAAAAACTACTTCCAAAAACATTCAGCTTTGATATTAATGAGTTTTTTGGGTTCATTGAGAACATGGTTGTTGTTCAATAATAAAATTATTCCTCAAAAATACAACTTGCCTAATAATTCTGCACTCCCTGTATGTATACCTTCCTTAATATGGATTTTACTTCGTATGTATAATCTTCTCCATGTGTCCAACAGTGCTTCTCTTCCCTGCCTGCCCTCTCTGGCTTTGCAAGAGGCTTTTTGTGTCAGTGAATTTTCTGCACTCATGCTTCCTGTCCACACACTAACCCCGGGGGCGCAGCCTTGTTTTATGCATGTCCTCTTCCCATTGCAAGGCCCATAAATGGTCTCTCGGTGGGGAAAAGTGAGCCCGGGCTGTGACATGCCACTCACATGAGATATGCAGAGCAGCCGAATGCTACTGATGTTCCACCCTGAGTCTGTGTAACTGTGGCTGATTAACCCCTCCATCCCCTTCCCTCGACTCAGCTCCTTTCCTTAATATATTCACCCACAGTGTGTGATGATATGACTGTAAAACAGTGATTTAAGGAACCGAGTGCTCGAGAAGTGTTTGGTTTAGCACAGCAAAATTCACCAATAGATTGTTCATGGCTCAGACTTGGCCTCTGGAAAAGTGAATACTAGCAGTGCAGCAGTCACCAGAACTTGCTGAAATCATTGGTGATACATTTTGCTTGATATCCCAGAAAATACAAATAGGTGTAAAATGAAAGTCATAAGCATATAAACAGTGCAGAGACTCACAGTAAATGCACTAACGTGACAGTAACTGGAATTATTAGTCTTTTTGCTCTTGAAACCTCAGCTGTGAATCGATGATAGATAGATGACAGATAGATATTCCAAGATCTGATGAGAAACCTCATCAGCAGGTTGTGGGTCTTCCCCACCTCAACACCTCACAGGGAGGCATCCGGCAGGCACGAGGCTTTAATTTATGTCTACCTACACTGTTATGAGTAACATGTCTGTTACAAATTCATTTTGTCATGATAACTTTTATTTCTTTGTGAATGCAACTAAAATAAACTGGATGTTTCTTTGTCTTCCACAGAATAATTAGCTACACATTGCAATGTGCAAACAGAAGAAAGGACCAGAAACAACAGCGTTTGTCTCCTGAAATTTCAGGCCAGCTGTAATGTTTTTTTGTTTGCATGCATGAAAGTCCCAGTTCTTTACTGCGCTGTGAAGGCCACCGAGGACCATCTTATGTAACCTCTGAATTATCAAACTGTGTTGTACATGCAAATAGACACATACTGTACATTATGCTGTCTAAAATGTTGCTGTGATGCAGTTTGGAGATCTTGCATTAAAAATACTTAGAAAGCCTCCTTGATATACACACTTTTTCATATTCTTTAATCACTTGGGTGATTAGACATATCTTTAAAAAATTATATATATAAAACTATCCACTACAATCTCTCATTTCAGTCCATATAAACACACACAGTCAGTCTCACATAAATGATTAAAGTCTACTATATCTATGTAGTCCAACTTAGAATAGAATAGTCATTGTCATTGTACATGTACAACAAAATTGTAGGTGCTCCACACCAACTGTGAAGGCTTAAATATAAATATTAAGGCCGCAGGAATAAATAGCAAACAGGAAATATATACAGAGAGGATTATCTACAAAACAAGAGAAAGGCACAGAGTATGGGACACTAACGTCTAACAATACTCAGCTATACTTAAAGTAAGTTGCTCTTTTAGCTGCTTCAAACATACATACATACATTGTCATACAAACATATATTTGTATAACAACAGAGATGGGCAGTAACGCGTTACTTGTAACGCGTTACTGTAATCTGATTACTTTTTTCAAGTAACGAGTAATGTAAGGGATTACTATTGCAAAAACGGTAATTAGATTACTGTTACTTTCACGTAGGAACGCTGCGTTACTGCGTTACTAAAACCGTGATTTTTTGCGAGAACGTCTCATGACAGTGACGTAAGCGAGTGCGACGTTCGTGACAACAGCTGTCTGCAGATCATAATATATGGAGTGCGGGACAGAGTGTAGCACGCAGCGTTTAAAGCGTGGAAGTACTGACCTTATTTTGAGTTTGATTCCATAAAAAGTGACAAAAACATTAGTGTCCGTTGTGCGTGGGAAGAAAACTTCTTTTTACAGCGAAAAACCCCCTAAACTTCCAAGCAAGCAGCGAGTGCGCTACGACGTAATGTGAAATTCACAGAGAAACTCGCGGATTCTTCCACTGACCGCTGCAGCACACCTGCACCAGGGTAAACCTCCGCCTACCCCAGTCCTGCTTTACAGGTGAAAATAGAGCAACAGGACCGCTAGTCTTTGATTTTATTTATTTTCTGCTGTGTTTTACTTGCATCTATTTGAAAGAGTGAGTGTAAACACAAAAAAATATTTTATTTTATGTGCTGGAATGTGCAGAAAATAGGTTTAAATGTTAAACAAATTTCTTCCACTCAGTGAATGTTGCATATAATTTAATTTTTGCTTGATGCATAAAGTTAAAAGATTAAAACTAATAAAACAAGTTTTAAAAAGAGACTTTTCCATTTGATTACATTTTGTATGATGGATTATGCAGAAAAAGTAGAATTGGGCTGAAAGATCTATCGCTTTATCACCTATTCAGGTTGTAAATCGTCTTTTTAAAAAGTAACTAAGTAACTAAGTAATTGATTACTTTTGAAAATAAGTAATCAGTAAAGTAACGGGATTACTTTTTGGGGGAAGTAATCAGTAATTAGTAACTGATTACTTTTTTCAAGTAACTTGACCAACACTGTATAACAATGCTGCACATTTTTAAATTAATTATTTTTAACATTATTAAGTCAATAACGTTCAGGTAAACTTTGTCTTCTTGAAACTTTCTTGGACCTGTGGTACAAAAACATCTTCATATCTTTGCATTCAACTGTAAAGCGCGTGAATACAAATATTCACAGTGTAAATGAAGCTTAAAGCACAATACAACAGAGCCACAGTGTAGCCACTTTTGGCCTGCAAAGCCTGACTCCACTGTGGCCAAACTGTTACTTCTAAATGCTAGAATCAGAATCTCAGCCCCTCTGAAACATGGCATAGGTGCAGACACGAGTGGTTTTTACCACGTACTAACCTGCAAACACACACACACACATACATATATATATATATATATATATATATATATATATATATATATATATATATATTATCAGTCTGCATATCTCACATTGTGGAACATCAAGTTTTTCTAAAATAACAACAGAATTTTCCTGTCATGTTACTTGTTGAGTACTTTGGTCTTCTGTTTTCTAATGAATGTGGTTTTTGCTTACAGTAAACTCAAGGATAAAATTCAAATTTTATTTATACTCTTGGTCAAATTCTTTTGAAACTGATTACTTTCAAGTGGAATATTTAAAAGTTACTCCTCGAAGCTTTAGTCTCTAGCCTCTAATGCACTGGATTCTATATGAACTGTTGTGCAACTTGCATGGGAGTGTTTTTTATGTATTTTTTATTACAGGCTGATAGCTTTGGAGAGAGCTGTTAATCTCCACACCTCCAGTATGTAATAACAGCTTTTGTAATACATTCTGCGGCTCCAAGCACACAGCTGAGATAATGCTGATGACATCACTATGGTAACATCAAGTTTTTTTCTTCACTCCAGAGCAACAAAATGTATTATGCAACTATTTTCACAGGCTGAGTAAGGCTGTCATGATGGGCAAAATGAGCCTGACATTTAAAACCAGCAAAAATGATCAGTGTGTGTCTAGTAGCATACCAAAGGCTAGAATACCTATGTAACACACACACACACACACACACACACACACACACACACACACACACATATATATACATATATATATATATGTATATATATGTATGCTTTCTATCCCTTCTAAGCTTCCTCTGTGTCTCCGAATGCTTGTAGAAGAAGTAGAATTGTTCGTTCTTGCTTTCCAAATTCACCAAGCTTAGCACATCAAGAGCCCGGCGCCACCGTCTGTCCCAAACTGACTAAATAAATGCAGGTAAAACAAGATAACCCTGATGAAGGCCACAGGCCAAAATGCATTGGTCAAGTAATAAAACTGTTCTTTATCCTATAGCTGTCATTTGAACTTTGACCTCGTTCTATGCTGGTCCATGCACTTTGGAAGTAATTGAAGCTGTGCCTTAAACCTTCATTTTTAATCCCAGCCCCCCAAAAAGGAAGGAAAAAAAAGATGGTCCAGCTTTTGAGAGCAGGTTGGAAGAAAGAGCTGGGTAGATATCCACAAGGCATCCATATTGGTTAGGATTTGAAGCTAACCTCTCTGCTGTCTCGTAACCTAAGGCAGTGTTACTGCTTATGATTTCTATTTCTTATTGGTGCTGAAACTAATGTACAAAGTCAGTCAGTCATCAGGACTTAAAGTTATAAGAAAGTGTACCAGAGCTGATCCAGAGAGACATTTGGCTGATAAAATAATCACTGCAGATTTTGGATGACAAGCTCGAATAAAGGTTAATGGCACCAGCTGTGCTGTAGCAGGATTTCAACAGAGAAGACAACAAAGATGACAAAGGCCCTGTCCACACTTACGGGGGTATTTTGTAATATGTAGCTTTTTCTGTGGAAAAAGGAAAACAGAACTTTTGTAAAGTGAAGTGTTTTCAGAAACTATTTCTGGACTGACATGTGGATGAGGAAAAACGTTACTTTGTCTTCCAATGCCAAAGTTAGGCTGACATCTGTTGTTTTGCTGTTATCTTGAGTAAGTGATAGTGTTTTTTTTGTTGTGGTTGTTTTGTTGATTTTTGTGTGTGTTTTAAATTCAATCGAGTTTTATTTACATAGCACCAAATAACAGTTACAGTTGTCTTGAGGCACTTTATATTATAATATTTACAATAATACAATATGAGCAAGTGCTTTGCAACAAGTGACCTTTTAACTGGAAGAAACCTCCAGCAGAACCAGGCCTAGGTAAGGGCAGCCATCTGCCACCAACTGTGGGGGGCTGAGTGGAGGGAGACAAGACAAAAACACACTGTGGCAGAGTGTCAGAGGTTATCAGTAATGACTAACAATTACATGCAAAGTGGTGTATAAACACAGAGTGAGTGAAAAAGTTGCGTAAAAAGAAACACTCATGGATGATGATAGCACCAACAGCTGCCCTAACTATATGCTTTAGCAAAAGAAAAGTTTTAGGCCTAATCCTAAAAGTAGAGATAGTGTCTGTCTCCCGAATCCAAACTGGAAGCTGGTTCCACAGAAGAGGAAAAGCTGTGCCTCCCATTCTGCTTTTAAATATCCTAAGCCCGCAATCTGAGAGTGAAGCGTTCTAATAGGGTGATACGGTGCTATACGGCCTTTAATGTCTTGATCCAAGACATTTGCAAGAATGTATTCATTTCTGTACACATTTCCAACAGCACCTATAGCTGACTTCTGTCATATCTGAGATCTCTTAGAGTGACGTGGGATTTGGACTTGTTAAGTCTGCATACATGCAGCCCCCTCCTCCGTCTGGGTCTTATATATTCTCACAGGACAGGGCATTACAATACTGCAGAGGGCAGTCTGCTGATCTGCCTGTGCCCATCCTTGGGCTACTACCAAATGGGTACTCCTTCCTGATGCTGCTGGATCTCAGCATGTACCCAGCACTGGACCTGGGCCTACTCCTTTTTTAGCCCCAGTTCCACATTCCCAGGAACATTTGCAGTATTTTGACGTAGACAGATATTTATCAAAACAACAATGGAACATTCCAGTTAAAACAACAAACCATGTACACGGCCAAAAAATAACAGGTTTCTTCCTTACTTGCTACAAAGACAGACTAAACTAAACATGCAGCTGATTATTGTGCTGAATGGTAAATGGACTTGTTCTTATATACTCATTCACACAGGCACTTTTTTAATGCGCTTTCTATCTAACATTCCCACTCCCATAGATGCATCGGAGACCAGCTTGGTGTGCAGACTGGAACAGATGGGGATCGAACCTTCCAATTAGTATGTGACTAGCTCTACCACCTGAGCTTTCTGTCACCTATACCATGTTTCAGTGCAACTAAATTGGCCAAGAGGTCCCAAATGCAGGACCCACGGAGAAAAAAGTTCAAAATCCAAACACTTAATCCGAAAGAAGTAATAGATAGTGAGGGAGGAGGACAGTGGGGTAGCAGACAAAGGTCACAGTCTGATAAAAGTCCTATATATCATATACACAAGGAAACATGTAAAAAAAGTAAAAGAGACAAAGGCATAAAAAGTTTCAATAATGAAACTAGACAATCTGGCAACTGTAAAGAGAAGAGCTGCAGGTATGAGGAGAATGATCACTAAATGACAACAGGATTGGCACAGAAGAATGGGAAACAGAACATAGGCTGGGAATACAACGGAAGTGTAAGAAAATGAGCAATTTTTAAATAAAATAATAAGTAACTAATGTTATACAGATAGGACCCATCAGGTTGGGGCACACACTTACTGAGGATGGAAATCTACCAAAGAAGGGAAGCACTACATACATACATGAACATACTGTGCTCATCCATCTCTGGAGCAACATTCATAACATTCCTCTGACAGACTTACCTGGATTGGATCGACACCAGGAATAAAGGATATAATCAGTGAACTGTGAAAACTGTTTTTGTTGTGTGTTGTTGTCAATTGTGACTTTTTTTCTTAATAAAGTCATAGTATTAATGTGTTAATTAGTCATATTTCCAGAGAGAGTTATGTATGCAATTTGTATGGAATGATAGGGAGTCTGTCTCTGTGCATGTGTGTGTACATGGTGGCCCCACAGTAAAGTCACTCAATCCTCCTGCAGCCCCCCTCCTGACATGCCTGAAATGCTCTCCAAACACTTTAATGGGGGTGGAAAACAGTATTTGCATGGAGAGGCTGTGAAAATGAATTCAAGGCCAACTGTAAAATCAGGAGGAGTTTCCATCACTCATGCTAATTAGAAGGCACTCGGAGTGCAAACCTCTGTAGAAGCTGAACTATTCCTGAACTGAAGTTCCACCCAGAGGCATCATCGCTCTGCTTGGATTTAACTTCATTCACCTCCCTGACCCTGAAAACACACCCAAAGAATCTGACTTCACTGTGAGCTTCACAGTTCACAAGTAAATGAGATATTATTCAAGGAAATGCAAAAACAAAATCTAGAGCTCTTTGCTCTTTCGTCCAATATCTGTATCATTTATTTTTCAGTTGAGCCTACAAGAGCTGGCGGTTTATTTTCACAGTCAGCACCTGTGACAGTGTCATGTAGTGAGAGAATATGTGTTGTGGTTTTAGATTATGGCTTTATTAAAGATGCATTGATTTCTTGTTTTATTCCTTAGAGGTGTAATATGAAGGAAGTTCAACATAGCCGGGCTTTCTTTGCATTGGAGATAACAGGTTGTCAGTTTCCTGTGTTAAGCTGTGCTTTCTGCTCCAGGCTCTGTGAACAATCACATAAAAGGAGACGTTTCATATATCATTTGACTCTTCTTCAGCACATAATAATCCCTATAAGTGCTGCCTGCTCCACTTAGAGACATGATGAGATGAAGGTGGAACAGTGATAAAATCTGTATAGTAAAATGCAATGCAAGATTGTTGCAAACAAGGTGTTAATGTTGCACAAGGCACCAGAGTGGTAGACTTGAGTTAATTCTTTTACTGTTGAGTGCACTCTCAGTGCTGCTGTTTACTGTGACAGCTGCACCTTCGAACTCTGAAACTTTAAACTGGATACATTTAAACATTAAAGGGTACTCGGCGTGTTTAGTTCCACCGATTAACATAGAGGACGTGGAAATCCCTTCAGCCTGTTGGCAGATCAAAGTGAAAATGATTGTATTGATTGGCAGGTATTCACTGTGTGTTTTCTGTGTTAGGAGCTGCAGGTGCAGGGCTGTAAAAGAGACTTGGCAGCAGACTGGAAGAAAAATACTTTTACATTTATTTTTCGCATCTCGAGCTTAATCCACGCACACTGAAATGACCAATAGGTATCCGTGAACTTTACAAATGGACTTCATTCATGATGTTAGTGAGGCAGCTTGCACATAAAAAAACATACCTGTCCTGATCAGGTAATGTGTTCTCCATTCATCGTTATGGTGCTTTATCCAGTAACGAGAGAGCTACCTGACACAGGAAACTCTGACTTTCAGCTCAGCGTAACCTATACATTTGTCTTTGTGGTGCACCCTCTGGTTTCTTCACACTGTCGTCAGGCTCCGTTGGTAGTTCACCACCATCAGTCTCCACTTAACCTGTCAGTCTCCCAAGCATCTATGCCCTCTTTGTAACACTCCCCAGTTGCCAGATTGTCTTTGTACAACGCAGTAGTTTTTAATTTTCTTATATCACTAGTCAAGTTCTCCTTAAACACTGTATGAGAACTTTTACCTGTTTTTGGACCTTGATTGCCAGAATCACTTGCTTTGATGACTGATGTCATATGTCTGGGTTTTCTCTCATACTCAAAACCTTTACAGTGTTTCTGTTT
Source organism: Oreochromis aureus (assembly GCF_013358895.1). Lineage (NCBI taxonomy): Eukaryota > Metazoa > Chordata > Actinopteri > Cichliformes > Cichlidae > Oreochromis > Oreochromis aureus. The sequence goes on along the minus strand of NC_052963.1, from coordinate 2,143,789 downwards.
TCTATTAAGAACAAAGAGTGAAGTCAGGCTACAGCAGCACTGTTTAGAGGAATTTCTGTCAGGTGAAGAAGTTGAGGTGGATGGATGAGTCGCAAACATTTGACGTTGACCATTTTACAAACTGCTCCTTAGCTTTGAACCAAAACAACATGTGCTGATAGTTTGTGGCTGTTATGGTTTACAGATTTACACGTTTCCTCTATTAACAAAAACATGAGGCGTGGGATGATGATCTACAGGACAATCCCTTTAAAGCAATCTCTCCAATCTCAATGCACACAAACAGAAACAAAGCACAGCACACGATGGCAGCGCCTCCTTTGGTTGTGACACTCACTACCAAGTATCTAAAAACAGATTTCAGATTTAAGTTTTGTTTTTAAGGAGACACAGTCCGTTCCTGGTGCAGGAACCTCCAGGGTATAAATGATTTATTACAACATATATAACATATTGTCATTATATTAATAGAGAGCCTGCATTTAGTGAGCACAGACAGCAGCATACTTCACATGAACTGTATTTAAACATAATTTCTGGGAGAAGATCGCACCTCTACAACCACAAATCAGAACAAAGGGAGGTTGTAGCCAATCAGTAGTCGCATAGGATTATTTTGCTGCCAAACAAATAATCCATCTTTATCCAGCATGGCAGCTGTGTGACTGTGGCCTCCCACCCTGCCACTTACTGTCCAACAGATAGAGCTCTAATGCAGCTATAATGAACATTTGACATAGTTTGTTTCCTCACTCTGCTGACTCACACAGCCAGGAGACATGCGTGATTACACAAACTAATGCCCACAGCTTATGATTTTATATAATTAAACAAAATTTCTAAAACCAGGCAGTGTGAGCTGTAACATCTGCACTGCCTGCCAGCAGCTAATGGGCACTCAGTGACCACAGCCAGTGACCACAACCAGTGACCACAGCCAGTGACCACAGCCAGTGACCAGCGTGCTGCAGAGCAGGGACTGCTTTTACCAAGTCAAGGTCATGGACTCTTGTTGATTCCCTATAGCCCAGTTTTACATTCTGGGTTTTGTTTCAGGTTTTCTGGTACAAGTATTCAGGATATTAGTACAGATGTTTATCCAACTATTGCTCCCTGGATAAGGAGAGACTGACAGCTATATAGGCTCCATATTGCTTTTCAGTCAGTTCGCTATGATTTAAAATGTAAAACTAATAGCTAGATGTTGATTTGAATGCCAACCAGAATAATATAGATCTGTTGTTCATCGAGTCCTGCCATGGTGTGCCCCCCACAGAGCTCCATGTTTCACTGGAATGCAATGGAGTGAGTTGGATAAAACATGGAGACACTGAAAACAATCCCCTGTAGACTATACCATGTGATGAATCATATGTTTGCAGTGGTCACAGAGTAAGAGTCTGAATGGAGAACACAGTGACGATGACAGGAATCACTAGATTTTGGTTTGTTTAGCTAGTAAACTAGATGGCTTTATTTACATTGAGCATTGCATTGGTTGTAATGTTAACAACACACCTTTTTGCTTGTTTGGTTACTGAGTCAATGCCCCAAGGCTCGGATTAAAGCAAGTTAAAGATTTCTGGACATGCTTGGAATAGCCACGTGAATCACAATCGGAATACTTAATAGGCAATATGTAAAACTTTTTTTTTTTACAAAATTAAACAATAGTGTGTATAATAGACACATGAACACAGTTAAAGTGTTATAAGGAGGATTTGTAAATTTGATGGCCACAGGGTTTGATGATTTCCTGCACCATCCTGTGGTGCAACAGAACAAGACTTTTCTCCTTTCTGACACCTCCACCAAGCTCCACAGTCACAGCATTACTGGCCCTGCACATCTCTTTAAACCACAGCACAGGTGATGCTACTGGCCACAACAAACTCATAAAGGGTCCTGGGCATCATCCAGCAGATATTAAATGAACTTCAAGGAATAGCGATGACTCAGGTCCTTCTGTGTTTTTGAAAGCCATGTAAAATCTAATGCAATGGCACAAAAAAGAAGTGAATGATAACAAGGTTTATGTGATCAGACAGAAGAGACAGTTCAGAATTGTGAGTAAAACTATCACAGCCTAACGGCTGACATACTTTGATTAAAATACACAGTAAACACCAGCTGCACCATCCAGATATGTGCGTCACCTCAGACCTCACCTTTACATTCTGCACATTGTGATGCATGACGCCACATCTGTCTGCCGTCCCGTTTGCTACGGCAGCTGCCATTTATGTTTTAAATCAAAAGTCCTGTTGATCAGTGTACTGTCTGATCAACAGCACGGAAACAAATGCATGATACTGCTAACACAACTCTGGCTCGTTCCATCTGCACAGATGACATGCTATAAGCTAGCCAAGAACCTATAGATGTTACACACTCATACCCAGCTGAGTGTGTGCCAACCCCAGCCCAGCAGAAGGACTCTTCAACGGAGAACTGATGAGCAGTCAGGCCTGTAGCTTTGTAGCTTTCATTTCTACATCTACATGTTTCTATAATAGAATCACCGTGGCAACCACTTTGAAGTCTCGTTGGGCTGGTTTTCAACATTAAACAAATCCTAATGATTTGTGTTGGATGGTGGAGAAAATATAACCAGTATCATCAGCAATATTACTGTCACAAACCTTGCAGTAGTTTTAGATCAGAACTAAGTCATCCGTTAAGACTAAGTAAACTGAAAGGTGCCGAATGTTTATTTTCATGGACCTGTACCAAAAAAAAAGTGGATGGCAACATTACACACTGCCACCATTGTTCACAGCATGTGTTACTAAACTAACAGAATAAGAATGTGTGTGTTAAAAAACAACTATTGGAAAATTACTTTTAGAAGATAAATCTGAAACGGAGACCTTTTATATTGTTTAATCTGTTTTGACCGGAGACCAGTTGAACATGGTGATACGTTACAAACTGTCACGGCTGCTGAGGCGAGCCGTGTGGTGTTGGAGGAAGGAGGACCCAAGATGCAAGCAGTGGATGTAAATGCTGGTGAAGTTTATTTACAGGGTGGAGTAGTGGCCAACAAGCAGTGGAGTATGACGAATAACTGATGACACCTAAACTGGGAGAACTAACATAACAGACCTGGGAACATACGAAAAAGGGATGAGAGGCAGAGAGACGCAGACGACGAACAGGAACCATGGAACACAGAGCAACACAGACTGACGCAGAGTAACACAGACGAACCGGCAACAGGCAGGAGAACACACAGGGCTTAAATACACACACCAGTAATCAGGGAATGGGCAACAGGAGGGAGACACAGCTGGGAGAAATGAGGCTAACGAGACAGGGGAGAGGTAAAACTGAACACACTGACATGAGACATGAACTTTCAGAATAAAACAGGAAACTGTCAGGAATAGAAATATTGTCCTGCTATTAGTTGCTGCTATTTTATAATCATCATTAACATTTCATGTTAATAGGGATGTTGCATTCAGATGCACTCAGATGTTCAAAATATATTGGTATTATATTAGTCTTTATTACAGGTTCAGTTATAATCAGTTGAATCTATAATTTAAAGGTTTCTGAATGTTTTATATTCTTACACATAGTCTTCAGTGGGGAGAAGCTGATTGCAGGCTGACAGGAAACGGTGTGCTTTTTGCAAAAGTGAAACCAAAACCAGAGTCTGGGTTTGTATAATGAGTTTATACATTTTACATAGAAGTTAAGATCATCACAACACAGGATGGCCTTAGCCTGGTTGCCTCACGTGAGGTCAACTAAGGTTCAGAAAGCAGATGCACACTCTGTGCACGCAAGAGAGACATACACACACACACTGTTAGGGTGTAGGTGAGAGTTGACTGATGAAGCAGTAGATGCACGATGCGAGAGCTGAGCTGGCTTACGGAAACCACCGGGAGAAGATGGAAGCCAGTGTACTTTTAATTGTGCCTTAAGCTGTCAAATAGAACATTTGTGGTTTTGAAGCTGATGTATGTGATGACGCAATGAGGGGCGTCACTAAATATACTCTGATGCATATAAAACTGTATTTTGATGTTAGGAGGATGAGATTGTGGGGCTGTCTGCTTACGGAGTCCGCTCATTCTCCCACGCGTGTCATTTCATTAAAATCATCGTCTTTACCCTTTGGACCAGTGTGGTTACTTGCATTCCTCCTGTGTTTCCTTCCCTATATTTTTGAACCTTAACATTTGGGGGCTTCGGTCCGAGGGGGGAAGTGAGACAGGATGGAGAAAGGTCCGAGGCGTCAGGCGCTCAGGCATTGGTCAGTGGTCAAAGTGAGTGACAAGCCGGCATATAACAAAAAGGTAGGCACCACCTGTTGATCTTATGAACCAAAGTGTGTCAAATTGGGCTGTGTAAATTGAAAGTCTACTCACTGAAACTACTGGTAGATGTCTGCTTTGATTTTGGTGAAAAGTTGAAGGTTGAAGTAATGATAATGATAAGGAAGTATAAGTGACAGTACTGAGTAATGAGAATAAAGGAATGAAAAGAGAATTAAAGCAGTTGGACTGCGAAGTGAACTTTAGAATGATAGGAATTTGGTCATTGTGTGGGTTCAAGTCCCATTGGTTATGCAACCCTTAAGAACTTTCTCGGAGGTGACGCTCCCTGCTGGATAGAGAAATTTATCCTTCACCTAGCGATGACTAGGGATAGTTTCGGGCAACATTCGAGGAGGACTCGGGAATCTCCAAAACTGTTGAGGGTTGTCCTTAATCTTAATCCTGTTTTGGGTGTAGATTGTTGTTTCAAATTATTCTAAAATTACTTGAGGACGAGGAGTCTGGGACCCTTAAGAAGCGCATTTTTCTCCTTGGTAACGCTTATGCTAAGACAGGACGCTGATCTTAGACCTACTAGGACAGTAGGGATAGTACCGTCGACAGCGGAGAGAACTTGGGAACCTCTGAAATTGCTAGGAGTTAGAGTCTCCTATTTTGCGCTTTTTGGCTACGATAAATTTGGTTAGGGCATTAGCAATCGGGCCACCGTCAGGGACGGAATACTGGCTAAAATTGGTCGCAAAAAAGTCAGGGACTTTTATCGGTTGGACCGTTATGGATAAATTTGTCGAAATTTATAGGATTTAAGAGGCCTAAAAAAAATCTGTGCAGTTGTAATTTAAGACGTCTGTAATATAAAATATGAGATCTATGAGTAGGATCAGTCTCTGTGTCAGTCATGCACAGCCGGAAGTGCACTGATTGTGTGTGTAAATGCAAATGAGCAGCAGTGACGCGCAGAGAGGGTGGTTTCAGTTGTCGAGAGGACTGAGCTTTTTGCTAAATGCCTGTATATAAGAGGTTGGTTTTGCTTATTATGAGAGTGTAAATACAGTGTGAATATATTAGTGTGGATGTATAGTAAATGACTGAATTTTGATAGATGTATATTTCGTGAGCCATAAAGGTTGGTGTGTTTTATTTTCAGTTATGTGTGTGTGGGGAGAAGCGGTGAGACGATGAGAGGTTTCAGTTTTCTTTTTCTTTTTCTTTGACTTGCTCTTTCTGATCATGGAAGGCATGTCCAAAATACTCGTATGAAAGCGTATTTTGCGTGATTTTAACTGTGTGAAGGCTGTCAGTATTTGATTTGAGTGACTCTGCATGATTTGTCTGAGTGAGTGGAAAATGGCAGTTTGAGAGAGAAAAGGCAGTGTGTGAGACGATTACTGAATGACTAAAGAGGTTAGAACTTTTAAAGGTGTGTATGGAATAAAGGAGTGTGAAATATATTTCTTGTGTGAGGAAAAGTAGGATGTTTTAAAGTTTGAAAGTGCTTTTAATTCAAGAAATCCATGAGAGATGTTATGACAGGTTGAGTGTATTTTTTCCGATTGAAAATACATAAGTATATGTACTTGGGAAACCCAGTTAAGAGATTATTGGGTGACTGATGCTATAAAACTGACCTAAAGAATGGTCCTGTCCGTGGAGAAGTGTTAGTTGTCCTGATGTTTGGAAGAGCTCTATTTAAAAGTGTGTGTGAGAGGAAGGTGTGTGTGACTGATGATGTCAGGGGAGCACCCAGAGAAATAGACAGAGTTAAATTCTAAGAAGATGAAGCGAATGCATGTGTTAAGAAAAAGTAATAAAGTAATAAAATTATATTAATTACGGGGTTTAGAAAAGAGACAGACTGAGAGAAATAAATACAGGAACTAACAATTACATTAAGGAATTGAAAATGCACGTACACAAACTGTTACATGTGAAATTATTGTTGAAAGTTTAATAAAGAAAGCAGTTTACACTCCTTTAATTTCCAGAACCAGTGTGTCCCCTAGACCTGATAACACTCTTGCCCAGTTGGCTCCTGTAGTAGGCGGGCATGGAAGGCTGGACAGCCCATGACGGGTAAGATCCCACCTCGAAACCCTGGGACAACCTAAGGCAAGGCGCAGTCACGATTGCTCGAACCTAAGTCCCGGAGTGACCTTGGAGTCACTGGAGGAGACGGATTTAACAGGTAAGGCCACTGGGCACAGGCGGAGGGGGAAATGTCATTAACAATGACCAGTGATGAACCAGAGAGAAAATACACCCTGTCAAAAGGAGTTTGAAACACTGCAAAAGAAACATTTATAAAACCACACATACAAACAGAAAATGCACTAACCTTACAGAGACAAGCTCATGAAGATTAATGAACAGATAATGACTTAAAACCTGGCTAAGAACACAAACATACGTAATTAAATCAGCCTGCTAATTTCATGAGGGTTAAAATGGTGTGAATGGTTAATACAATTGATGGAAAGATTTAAAAAGATGGAAAAACAAAAGAAAAGTGTCTATAAGAGTGACTCAGGAGTGCTCTTGCACTGATTTATCAAAGTAAGTGATTAGTATAGAAAGAAAATGAAAATAATTCAATAACGTGATAAAGTTTAAACATGTATTCCTCTTGTTAAGTTGGCTGTTGAGCTGTGGGTTTATGCAAATTAGCTGGAGTGAGTGAGTGACAAAGACACTTCCTGTGTGCGTGTGTGTCGGAGGCTTTCGGTTCAGTTCAAGAGAGAGCAGTGGCTGTTGAAGAGTATTGGGAGAAATATATAATGGTAAAGTATCAGGATATTTGATTACGGTGGTCAGGTCTGTTCAGAGGGCAGATTTGGACAGGAAATTTATAATTTAAGGATGATACGTTGTTGAAATTGGTTTTATCTTGTGCTGAATGAAAACGGTCTTTGATCTTTTGACGAGGTTTTCGTGTGTTGAACGGGTGAAATTTAAGATTGTTTCAGATTTTTGAGGCCGTTGTTTTATTTCCAGAGAGGGTGTTTAATTAAGACATGGATATGTCTGAGAGGGGCCCCAAAAATTTTTTGTAGTAGTGCACTCAGGAAAAAACCTGTCAGGTGATTTTGTTTTGTACTTTGATGAGCTAATAATCAGCTCTCTTTTTCATTTTTGTTCTAAGCAGGCCTGGAAGAGAGTGAATGGACGGCGCTGACAAAATTACCAAGTACGAAAATCAGGTGGGCATTACGGAATTATAATTGATTACAATCAGAGACTGATTGGCGGCGAGTCTCTGTCTAAAAATGGGTTGTATCGATTCAATCCAGTCAAAAGTATAGAGAACTATTTTCCTAAAAAGGAAAACGAAACGAAACAAATGCAAATGATTGAGCTCATTTTGCTGATGTGGAGCATCTGATGACGTGCGCGGGAGGCTGCAGATCAGCAAAAATATCATGTGTGAATGCATGTGAGTGAATGTGAGTGGTTGGACCAAGGGGAAATAAATAAAAGGTTGACAAACAGGAGAAGTGGAAGACTTAAATCTGGGGATGCTGATGTTCCTTTGGGTGAATTTCTGCTTTGTTGATTTGGGTTAGACCATATTGATACATTATAAAATGCTAAAAGGAAACATTGATGTAACTTAAGTTACCATTAACTGAGGTAACACATGATTAATAACTGTTCTGTTTAAGTTTATTTTGTGTCATGACACAGATTGGATCATATAGGGGAGAGTTGAGTAAAGGTTTTGTTTTCAGGAAATTCCAAGGATCCAGACTTTGCATGGAGCAACGAGTTGGAGGATTTGACATGATGATTGAATTGATTTTGTTCCTTAAACACAGGTTTTCAGGGCTGGAGCAAAACACCGGAGAGGAGAATTGCTGAGCTGTTCTGGGAAATGAAATGACTAACCTTTTTCCTTTTGATTTGTTAAGCTTGGGTGAAAGATGTTGAGTTTTTGCCACATGAGATGTGTCAAAAAAAGAGAGGGATTTAAGATTTAATTTGTTTAATTTGAAAGGGTTTTACTAGGATTTTATAATGATCGGGGTTGTTTGATAATTTAGAGATGGTAAAACTGAGGCAGAGATTGTTAATTCTAAAGAAAGGAGTAAAATGAACCGAATTCTGTTTAGAAGATAAATTGCTGGGGTTAATAAGAAGTTGTACACCAAATTTAAAGGGGAAATTGTGGGAATGAAGGATATGCTTTGGGGAAAATAGTGAAGATTTTATGAGTAGAAAATGTGGGATTTCTTTTTGATTTTTAGGATAAGTTGTAACAGTGACATAATGTTAGAATGTTGTTATAATGTAGTAAATAGATTTATTTTTAGGGTAGAGGAGAGCTTTTTATGAGGATGTTAAAAGTCTCGCTGACTCAAATGAATAATATTGGAGATTATATATGTAGAAATGATTTTTTTCATACACATTGCATTTTGGGCCTTTGATGGAGTTGTGGCTCAGAGAGTCGTCTCTTGAGGGTCACAAACTTTTGGTTAACGTTATGATTGGCCAATCTACTGTGAGAATGACCTGAGTTATTGAAGGATTGCACACGCTTACAGACATATAGAGTTCATTAAGACACATGACAGTATTGATTCCAGGCAAAAGGCCTGAAATCCATTTAGCATTTAACTGAATAGGAGTTTCGTTTGTAACTAAATTGGGTGACATGTAAAATATGGAGATAACACATGCAGTTCTAAATTAGTCCTCTTATATAAAATGCAGTTACAGGATAACAAATACTTGTTGAAGGGATCAAGTTTTGCTGCTTTAAACCAGGTCCAAAGGGGAAAAGCTTATGTATTTTGGTTAAAACTGATAAAATATAATGACTGATAAAATATAATTAGAATGTACCATTACATTAAAAGCAGCAAAATGAAATAAAATGATATATTCAAACAGGTTATCACCCAGGAAATGGGAGTTCAAAATACTGTTAGAGTTCAGCTTTTAGCTATGATGAAAGTTATTTAGGAGTAATTGATTATATGCTTAAACTTAGTTGATTAAAATGGTTGTTTTTCTTTGATCCTTTCAGTAGAATAAGCCCTTATAATGATTTTATGATGATTTTGCTTGTGAAAGGTGACTTTAGATGAGAGGCCCTTGCAGCAGTGGCAGTTTTGTGTACAGGATGTTGATGATCAGATAAGGAAAAACAGGAAACGTATGACAGCAGTGCTGTAAGACTGTTAGAAAGCTGTAGATTGAGATGAGTGATGTTTAAGATTATATAGGAATAAAAGTCAAAAACCAAATACGAAATTAGGTTCATGTTTTGAGAACAATCGAGGAATAGAGTAACTTAGAGCATAGTAGGGAGAAAGTGTTTTGTTTCCTTTGCAGGAGGCCCAGAAGAGAGTGGGACCCAGAAGAGGAGCAGAGACCACTTAAGCATGAAGTGTTCTCAAGTGGGAGAGGGCATTTTATAACTAAGACCACCTAGATGACATGAGGTTGTCTGATTTGTTAAGTCACAGGATGCCAAGAGAGAGTCAGAGCTAAGAACAGTGATCCTAAATGTCCATGACGTCAGGGGTGGACAGGGAAGCAGTTGAATGGGCCAAGGAGTGACCCAACACACAGTATGGTGACCTCTTGTGGTCAAGAGGTCAAGAGAGGGAGTGTCAGGAATAGAAATATTGTCCTGCTATTAGTTGCTGCTATTTTATAATCATCATTAACATTTCATGTTAATAGGGATGTTGCATTCAGATGCACTCAGATGTTCAAAATATATTGGTATTATATTAGTCTTTATTACAGGTTCAGTTATAATCAGTTGAATCTATAATTTAAAGGTTTCTGAATGTTTTATATTCTTACACATAGTCTTCAGTGGGGAGAAGCTGATTGCAGGCTGACAGGAAACGGTGTGCTTTTGCAAAAGTGAAACCAAAACCAGAGTCTGGGTTTGTATAATGAGTTTATACATTTTACATAGAAGTTAAGATCATCACAACACAGGATGGCCTTAGCCTGGTTGCCTACGTGAGGTCAACTAAGGTTCAGAAAGCAGATGCACACTCTGTGCACGCCAGAGAGACATACACACACACACTGTTAGGGTGTAGGTGAGAGTTGACTGATGAAGCAGTAGATGCACGATGCGAGAGCTGAGCTGGCTTACGGAAACCACCGGGAGAAGATGGAAGCCAGTGTACTTTTAATTGTGCCTTAAGCTGTCAAATAGAACATTTGTGGTTTTGAAGCTGATGTATGTGATGACGCAATGAGGGGGCGTCACTAAATATACTCTGATGCATATAAAACTGTATTTTGATGTTAGGAGGATGAGATTGTGGGGCTGTCTGCTTACGGAGTCCGCTCATTCTCCCACGCGTGTCATTTCATTAAAATCATCGTCTTTACCCTTTGGACCAGTGTGGTTACTTGCATTCCTCCTGTGTTTCCTTCCCTATATTTTTGAACCTTAACAAAACACAGACACAGAACCAGACAGGACACTGAACTAGACAGGCAGACTCACGAGCGGACACAGTGACACCATAGACAGACGGAGGGAACACAGAAGTGGGAGCAGACAGGCACAGAACAAAACCTTAACAAATGGCAAACCTCAACCAAAGATAACAGGATAAACAAGCACAGGAAATAATATAAAGAAACACAAAACACTGAGTAGACAGACTCAGGACCATGACACAAACAGTATGTTTTTCTGTTAAAATAGCAATATATTACATGATATTTATATTTAACGATGATTATAAAAAAGTGAGTTGTAGCCTAAGAAAATTCATGTCAACATCGTTTCTACGTAATCAGTACAAAGGCTCCAGAATGAGGGAAAAAATAAGGCAATTTAAAAAGTGTGACCTTAGTTGATCTGTACTACAAAGTAAAATTCTGCTGACACAGACATTTACTGGTACGGCGGAAATGTTCATTTGGATAAACTGACAAAAAAACTACAGAGCAGCTAAGAGTTTTTAAGGTGATGTCTTTAGAATTAGAAAGCCGAGTCTTTGGGTTAAAAAGTCATTGTGTTTACAACATCTTGAGGCCCAGGAGCTCTTTTAAGCAGAGTAGTGACTGGTATGAACCACCGGTGTACTTAGAGACTGTTACATATTTCCAGTTATTTCGTTATGGTTAAATTGGCCATCTTTGCCTCTGTGGCATTAACAAGGAGACTACAGCATGTCAAAATCCAATGAAGGCAGATACACAGCACTTGTTGCTAAGTATTCACTGAAGGGGCCTCATCCTTGTCTTCATGCGTTGTGGAGCCACCAGAGGCTGGCTGCTCCTGAAGAATCCCATTGTCATGCCTCACTAGCCTCTTTACTGCCTTTATGTATCTGTTTGCTACCCTGAGGCGACAGGAATTGTCTGTGTTTAAGCACAAAGGAAAGAGTCCTTGCTGTCTCCGGATCCCTCCTCCCCCACATCCTACCATCTCTGTCTCTCGGCATGTGGCTAGTGCCACTATTTGTCTAAATCATCAGAGGCAAGCTTGTCCTTTGTGAAGTATTAACTGCCACACTTCTTGCCCTCGTCTTGTGATGCTGCTGTTTAGTCTACAGGCCTGACAGTCAGTTCATTCTATAAGAGAGCACATGGCTTCACATCCACTCATCCATACACACATAATCCACTACTGGACATATACTGTACCCAGTGTACATATACCATATTTTGCCTTTACAGTACGTGTAATAACTTACTGCTGTTGTGTCATTTTCTTGTACACCCAGAGCCACACTGGACCAAGAAATGATGGTTGGGAAGCAGAAGGAAACTTTTATTTTTACCAGTTCAGTTCTACTTAGAATAGCATTTCAGCACTCTTTTAAAGCAGATTTCATAGAGAAAGAATAAAACAATGGATCCTATGTCACTCTAGAAATGACCAGAAGCATGTGTGTGCATGAAAGAGAGAGTGAGCAACAGTGATACACAGATAGGAGCTGCTGAGACAAACTGCACACTGTAACATGTAGTGAGGGTACAAACCACCAGGGCAATAAGGAACCATAACACAGTGTTACAAAGTGATTGGATTAAGCAGATTGTATAAATAGGTGCTGAACTACAGCAGGACAAAAGACGCAAAGATATGTACTGTGTGGTCAAACAGTGGAGAGTTCTCTGAGTCTGTTTTAATGAAATGCTGACCAGCAGACAGTCACTCACCAATTAAAGGACGAGTGCTAAAATGTCAACAGTGTTTTCAGGATTCAGAACATGTATGGGGAGCAACTAGAACATCACTGCTGAATAAACAGCAAGCCCTTATGAGGACTACTTTAGGCTATGAGTGTGTAGCACGCCAGCAGCAGAAATAATAGGATGGTGTGAAAAAAGGTGCAAGACTGAGAACAGGCATTAGGCTACGTAAAATTCCAGTTGTTGCTATGCAACTGTTGGGGGGGGTAAAGTTAAATCTATAACTTTAACCTGGGTTAATCTGAAGGTGCATAATATCATAACATCTTCACCTGGACAGCTACTCTACACCTATAACGTACAGTCCTGTTCTATCTGCACACAGTAACTGCAAAACTGATTTGCACTTTGGAAATAAGCAGTGTTAATTAACAGTAACACTAATAACTGGCATGTTGGGCCTAAATAGGGTGAGACTGACGAGCTAGAACGCTTTGCTACAGCGCTCTTATTTCTCCTGGTGGCTTCTTTAGTTCATCCCAGTTCTTGCTGCACATAGTGGCACGAGCAGTTATTGGCTTGAGGAGGCAATTACTTTTTGACAGAGAGCCAGATAGTTTGGCTACATTTTGTCCTTAATCAATGAAAATTTTTACAATTAGCTTTTTGCCTTAATTCAGGTTATCTCATTTTAAAATGTGGTTGATACTTTGAAACATGTAAGTTTAACAAATAGGCAAAAAAATAAGGATTAAGCAACAGTGAAATACTTTTCCACAGCTCTGAATATTTATGTGTCTGTGTTTTGATAGAGAGAGAGACAGAGTTGTCTTTTGCTTTTACAGTGCATTATATTTTATTTATAACACACTCTATACCATAAGGCATAGTAACAGCTTTCTTTAAAAAAAAGCTGTTATTAAAGGCAAACCACTCCAACGGTCTCCTCGGTGCGCTTTATATTGTAAGGTAGACCCTACAATGAGACAGAGAAAATCCCAAAAATCAAACGACCCTCTCTGAACAAGCACTTGGTAACAGGAAAGAAGCCTCCAGCACAACCAGGCTCAGGGAGGCTCACACAGGGTCTTGATGTGACTGGTTGGGGGTGAGAGGATGGAGGCAGGACAAACACACTGTGGACTGGTGCTCTCTCTTTTGACAAACACTGCTACTGCAATCAAGTGTTTGCTATACTGAGCAAGGAGTTTTTCACCATGTAAGAAAGGCCAACTGCTCTTTGCACAACTGTTTAATTCAGCCACATGAAAGGGTTTGCAGAAATCATACAAAGTATATCAAATGAGAATGACTAGGTCAGTCTGGTTTTACACATGTGCGCGCGCGCGCACACACACACACATATATATATAAACAAAAGTAAAGTCAGTTAAATATAATATTCAGTGACATAAATGATTTGTCATTAAGTAATTGGTTGATATCATTTAAGGTGACAACGATGAAATGATATCAACGCTTCAGATGATGTCATGATCACATGATTTGTTTCATCCTGAGCTGAAAATGACACATTTTTCTAATCATGCTGAATTGGAGAAAAAGAGCCATTTTAAGTGTTGAAAACTCTTATTTAATTATTCAGACATTTGTTTCTATTTTACAACAATGATCTGGAATGCAGCTGCAGCAGAATAACACACTTTACACCTCTGAGTTTCAGTGCTTGTGTCTTCACATAGAGCCAGAGGAAGAAAGATGGTGCGTGTCAGATTCAGAGGTCCACTGCCACAGGTTGCAGGTGGTATTGTAATCCTACTGAACATTTGATTTGGCTTCACTCAGGCAGCAGTGACATCCCTTCATCAGCCTCATGAAAGTCATCCGGTCAATCTGGGCCAAGCTGCTGACTGAAGCTGATATACTTCAGAGGCATGGAGGATACCCCCGACCGCTGAGGGTTATGATGTGGGGAGAGGGAATAAATGATGATGATATCAAAGGAAGTCTGCCTTCTGTGCATTTCTCAGCCTGCCTGGTCTGCAGGCTATGACTGCACTGTTTTTTCCTGTTTTTCACTAACATGATGACGAGAAACACTGATATTCATCATGACTTTAAACTAACTTGACCTTGAAATCACAAGGAATCCTACTGAAACTTTAAATGCTTTAGCATCTATGTCTAGGATTTTAATAAGTATCTATATTTAAATGTAGACGTTTAAAGAAAATGATATCATCCATCTGCCTGCCCTTTCTTTGTTGAGCTCAAATAAAATTTGTATTTGACTAAAGTATGTTTATGTTGCAAACATTCTTTGACACTGACTCCAAAGAAATTACATCAAAGAAGTTATTCCAAGTAGTTAGGAAAGAGATGTTAATGAATTTTGAATGATATAGTGTATTAGAATCAAGTGCTGAGCTCCCAATGAAACAGTATCCTGACACAAGTCAGGAAAAATGAACCTGCTTTTTACTATTTAAGGGTTGGTAAGAAAGTAAGTAAAATAAATAAGATTAATCTATATAACATTTTTCACAGACATAAAGGTCACAAAGTGCTGCACAACAATAAAAGAAAAACACAATATTGATATAGAATTATGCTGAAACAAATTGAAGGTAAATAAAAACCTAAATAACAAAAGAAGATCAACAGAAAGTCTCATTAAACAAAAACGTTTTTAACTTTAAAATTAAAAAACCAGGAATATTTAAATAATGTTTGAAGCAGATGGCTGAATCAGCAAAATGCCATAAACCTCAGAACAATAAGCCTGTAAACAAAGAAAACAGATCTATTGGAGCTCACTACAGGAGAGAAGCTTCTTCTGGTGGAGAGTCCCAGATTTTCAGCCCTATGGGAGTGTCCCCAAGAGGGTCATGGACCCCGTATTGATCGTCTACCTCCACCAATCGCTCTTAGCACTGAAGAAGCTCCTCGGATGAAACGTCTTCAAGGAAACTTAAAGAAGTCCAGATGCTTTTCTTTCCAAGCTCCTTAGACTGTTCGTGTAGTTTGTAATGCACATGAACTGAAATTTCAGTGCAGATGACTCTCTCTTTTTCATGAACCTCTGCCTATATTGTGAAATTTCACACCTATTATTTGTGAAGTCTGATGAACCTTTTGATATGCTTCAGCCAACACTGACTCAGGACAGCTGGTGTTGAAGCCTGATTTGCAGCTGAGTAATAAATGATTACTCTCATTTTGCCACCATTCACACCACAAACTTGAACGTCCCTTAAACATCAATAGCTTATCATGGGTCCTGTCATCTGGGGAGTCATTCGACCACCTATAAAAGAATTACTCATCCTCTATAGTTTTCCCCAGACAACCAACACTTTATAACTGGCAGTATATATTGATGCAGGCATACTTTGGGAAGCATAGTGTGGCAATGTTTTAAGTTTGCTCCGACTCTAGAACAGACAGTGACTGCAAATCAAACCAGGTAATCTTGGTTATAGGCAGTTTAGTCTGCTGTGTGCTGATCACATGAAATTAGAGAACATGTACACAACATATTTTGAATTTTTAAAAGGAGAAATGAAAATACTGCCATCTTTCTACATCACACATTGCACAGCTCCTTGGATGATATTACAGTCAATGCATGTGAGAACAGAGTATTGATGTTTTTAAAAATCCAACAAAGAACTGCAGCATTACATTTATAAGTTGTTTACCTAAAGGCGTCTTTAAAAATGGAAAATCCCATTACCGTATTGACTTCTGCTTACATACCAGGTTTTCTGAGTCCTCATTTTATAAAGATGTGTTTTGGAAGGTGTCATTAAAAGCATTTTGATTAGTACCACCCCAACGAGTCCTGCATGTTTAGCATGCTAACACCCAATTATTTGTTTATTCCTGAAACAATACACAATGTTTGTAGCTGTTCTTTGTTTAGAAGACGATTTGTTTAAAAATGCCAAAGCGACTTACAGTCCCACACCTCTGCTATGATATTGGCGACTGTGGCTCAGGGGGGCAGAGCAGGTCATCTTCCACCTGGTTCAATCCCATATTCCTTCAGTATGTATGCTAAAGTTACTGAACCCTGAGTTACCCCCTACGCGCCCATTGGCATGTCAATGTGTATGTGACTAGATAAAACTATGAATGTGTGTTTGACTGGGTAAATGAAACTTGCAGTTGAAAGTACTTTAAATCCATAGACAAACAGAATTCGATAGATAAGTAGCAGTCCATTCACCATTTTTAATAAGTAACACTGTGTTGTTACATACTGATTGAGAAGACATAAAGGCTGTTGGCTTTGAATCCCATCATACTACAAAACTCTCATATTAGTAAATGAGTGGTACAAGGTTAAACCCTTGTCTAATCCTGACTTCAGTCACTGAAGTCACCTTTTATCTTCACTTGGTCATACATTTGTAATGTTCCAAAACATAACAAAATTAAGATGATTCATTTTTGTATAACAGCTGGATAGCATAGTGAAAAGACCTTTGGAACTTCAGGTCAGGGGTTCGACAGTAAGGGTCCCTAGGCTAGACCCCCCCATGCTAACCAAGCCTACCTCGGATGAGCAACAGAGACATAACTGAAGCCATAACGGCTTGGACGTTGTGACTGGAACAGTAGCAAGAGATGAGAACAGGGTGTTGTTGGAATGTTACTATGCAAGGAACCACAGCAGAAGGGGTTACATGAAGAGTATGTGGGACCTATGACCTATCAAATCTGTAGCACGAGTCACCATCAAGGAGGATCTACCAAGGAGATGCTCTGTCCCCGCTGCTGTTCTGCATAGGCCTGAACCCCCTCAGTGAGATCACTGACAAGACTGACTACAGAGTGCAGCAGTTAGCCTTCTCCTCTACATGCATGACATCAAGCTGTATGGCAGGAGTAAATAAGACATCAATTCACTGATCCACACCACCAGGAACTACAGGAACGACATCGGAATGTCATACGGACTGTGAAGTGTAGTCGAATGGTAACAAAGAGTGGGGAGGTAGTCAGACATCAGGGGATTACAGTACCAGAAGGCAACACTGCAGACATCAAGGACAGCTACAACATCATGAAGAGGCCGCTAGGAAAGATGCAACCACCACGTACCAGCAGAGGGTCAGGCAAGTCCTGAGGAGTCAGCTGAACGGAAAGAAGAAGACCCAGGCTGCCAACACATACGCCCTGCCTGTGGTCAGATAGAAGCCACTGACATGAAGACAAGGTAGCTTTTTTACATGTACATGTACATATAAACATATATATATTTATACATGAAAAAAATATATATATTCTACATGTAAATATATATATTTATACATTGTACATTGCACCTCAAAGGAATGGGATCCCCTCACCCACAATGCCTGACAACATGTTGAAGTTCAGGCCCACCAGCACTCACTAGTTATTACTACGTCATTACAGGAATACTTGGACCACAGACATGTTATTTACCATAACAACAATACAAATGAAAACAAAATCTGTTCAGACAGAAACACAAATCCCTCCAAAGGACTCAACACAGTTGGGGGAGGGTCTCCAGGACCATGTTTCAGCAGTTTGTCACTCACACATGAACAGATTTAAAATAAAAACCAATAGAAACTACACACATGTGCACACACACACACACACACACACACAGATACATTGATTTGTACATTGCTTTTATGCACTGGACAATACACACTTGCACATGTGTGCTTCACTACTCCCCACATACTAAACCAACAAAAAATATATTGCATCTTTATTTCACTTGACTATATGTTTCGTACATTTCGTTGTTATTGTTAAATTCACTACGTCTTGTTTCTCTGACATGATTTCAGTATCCGGCTAACCTGTCAGATTATGACAAGAATAGGAAAACAAAGTTTTTCCTTTGCATGACTGCAAAACCTGCCTTGTGATTGTGAGCAATTGTGCAGTGACGTTAGCACCCAGAACCGGGTTTGAAGAGTAGCTGGTGCCATGCTCCATGCCAGAGCTGCCACAACTCAGCGGCTGGTTAAGGGTGATGGAGAGAATGCGGCAATCCATTGGCTGCAGGCTTAGTATATTTCAGTCGGTGTAGTCCAATGGCAAGCGAGAGAGAGAGAGAGAGAGACCTGGTTTCTCTATCACTAATCTTGTCCGCGCAATACACTCGGTCTGTGAGAGCAATTAGATTCAGCACCGTTTCCAGTGCCTCTGCAGTGACTCATTGAAACATCTTCTGTGCTGATAAAGCCGCATCTCTATTCTCCCCCCTCCACACACACACACACACACGCACACACGCACACAAACACACATTCAGTCTGTCTCAAAGACACATGCTGGACGTACAGTTGAACTGTCTTCAGAACGCAAAGACTGCGCGTCTTACTTTGGATTTGCAGAGCAGCGGGTTGGACGTGGACTTTATTGCGTTTTTCTTATGTGGTGTGTGTTTCGCCTGAAGTCGGGATTTACATTTAAGTCAGACGGTGGTGATACAGGCTGAGGTAAGTGCGCTGCCGGCGGGATGTCATGGCGAGCCTCACAGTTTTCCCCAAGCGAGAAATAACAGTGTAGATTTATAGAGAAGGGGAGAAGGTCTGTGCGTTTCCATGGGCTGACCCCCTCCTCTGCTGTCTCGCAACATAGCACAGTCCAAAGGGAATTCTTCCAGACACTGGTAACCGTAATAGAATCAGGCTTTTCCTTTTTACAGTTGGAAAAACTGTTAGAAGTCTGGCATGGCGATGTTTTCACCTGAAAACCCCGCAGCACGACAGGCTTGTTCTTGCGCACTTTCATTAGACTCCAGTTCACGTGAACGTGTTGATTAGAGAAACGATTTGCTGCAGTAAAGATGTCGGTTGATGCAGAAGATGATAAACATACATCTTAAATCCCGAACTGCACTTTTGTTTATTTGTGTATTTCTGTGTAGACACGCAGACTTGGAATCGTGTCTTAAACCAAACTGCGCCCGAGGAACAGCTCGGTTACCTTTATTGCGACAGCGCCGACAGGATAGGCGGATGTATTCCACCAGCTTAAAAACGTTTTTCCCTCTAGGTGGCAAAACGTTTCAACACGCAACACACTCGCGTTTTTCCAAAACTCTTGTGTGTATGGGATGCAACAAAGACGGGCATCTTCCAGCAGGACTTCTCTGCGTGCATCTCTATCGAAGCAACCACAAGATGGTGGTGTGGATATCTGTACGTGGATTTTGAGAAAAAGGGAGGGAAAAAAAACAAGAAAAAAAGGCGGTTGGGGTGTTAGAGTGGAAGGTTGAGTGGGGTTTGTCTCTTGCGTGGATATTTACAGCTACATCGCTGCTAATGCTGTGGTTTCAGTGGCTCTGTGGCATACACGCTGGCTCTGTAACAGCAGCAGATCGCAGTTCCACACAGGCTGCTGGTTTAAAAAGGGATGACCTTGTATGTGTTGTCATTCATGAGCCACACAATGAAGTGGTGAACCTGGTGCAAAAGGGTCCATAAAAACATAGACACACCCAGAAAATAGATGTGTTAAAATGTTATGTGTGAACATTAGGTGAAACATATGTTTTGCATTTTCAAGCTGCTCATGTCTGCACAGGTATTATTGATTATAATTGATAATCATATGATTCTCTAAAGAAATACATTCTTCAAACACCAAGAGTTCGGTTTGGCAAAGCTTTGATTCACTCTGGTGTAAAGCAGAAGATGTCGTCCTTCAGCCTCTTTTAGCAGAAGGAAAAAATGGCCGTGGCAGGTGTAAACTGTTTGAGGATTATGGCAATCTCACTGAATATTTTTTTGGCACTGATTGGGAAAGTTGGCCATATTCATCTTTCCAGGACGGTGCATGTTGTTGGTGAAAAAGAAAAAGAAAGTCTTTTTCATCCTATATACCTCTCTCTCTCTCATGTGCTTGACAGCATCATCTTTCTTAGAGAATGTTGTTTTTCTGTTGCATGTTGATGGCATGAGCTGCACGCTTAGGCCTACTTTAACTTGTTTTTAGTTCATTGTGTCTCTGGTGTCCGCAGGGGCCAAGATGCAAAGGGCTCTTCTGTGATGGTAGAATAAGCAAACAGAGATGGACCTGACTCATGCTTAGCCAGTGGTTGTTCTGCCACCATGTTACCACATGTGATAGTGTGGAGTGTGAGTTTATCACACAGTAGCTTCTGTAGGTAGTTCATGTTTTGCACCCCTGATGGGACAGGGGTGAGCTTGGCAAACACAAAGTGTCAGTGCATTTTCACATGCTGCTCAAAGCAGGTGGTCTTTTCCCTACATTTGCAGGTTATGTTTACGTTAGATCGGTTACATAATTTGGATACTTTCTCACATTGCCACTAAACTGGAACAGGAAAAGGTTTATTACTTGTGTGTTTTTAGTCGAGTACTGTAAGGGAAGTTTTAGGTCTTTGGCAACCTGCTAGCAACATGGTTCCTGTCTGGAATCAGTCTGGGCTCATTACAGCGTGCTTTGTCTGAAATCTTGAGGACTTAGGATATCCTGCTGTGGAAAGAAAGTATTCATACAGTTAAGTATGAGTACTTTCTTGCAAACATCTCGACCCCTTTATGCACATTTTCTATCAGTCTGTCCATAAATTGGCAGAATTTGCTAGAGGGGGTTACCCACAGTTAATGTAAAAAATCAGACAGTCAGGCCCTTAAGTGCCTTGGCTATGAAGAAAGTCCCTAACCCACACAAGTGTTTCAGCACTGTTAAGGTACCATTACAAGAGTTCTTGCAAATTCCAGCCTCCTGCTATTTAAACCATTGCACCCCGTTGCAAGGGCCTGCCTTCATCAGGAAGAAGAAATTAAGAGTTAATGTTGTCGATTAAAAGCTGATGAAAAATCAGATTGGGTTCTTTTTTCCTAGAGAAATGTTTCTTTACAAAATTAAAATGATCACAGTCTGCTTTCTCTAGGATACTGTGGCCGTGCATCGAGATCCAACACACTCCAAAAATCACTCTATGATGATTAAACCAATTTTCAGACAAGTTATGAAAAACAGAGATGATGGAGTTACATTTTAATACACTGACTCGCCAAGGGATCAGAGTTAGCCTCTTGGTGCTTCTAGTGTTAACCAGAGCGCACAGTCAATAGTTATTGATCCGCACAAAAAAACCCCATTTTATTTCATTTATATGAAATGTTATGAAATCTTAGTACTATATTGAAATGACTTTTGAGATGAAGAGCACAGGTGTAAACATCATCATCTTGGTAAAGGATACTTCAGAAAAACACATAATTTAAAAAGCTAACAACTTAAGTTGCTCGTCATGTTTGTGTAACATAAGAAGGAGAAAATAGAGACATTCCTCACATCACAGCATATTTGAGTTTCTTTCTCTTGTTTAAAACCAATATTTTAATGTTAGTAGGCAAGGTGGATAGGGCAAAACAGACATTAGGGCCGAATAATTCACAAGTAATATGGGGCATGAAAAGGCTATCTATCTATCTATCTATCTATCTATCTATCACTCTATCACTCTATCTATCTGTCTGTCTGTCCTTAGCACAGGAGAGTGATTGCTGAAATTTTGCTGAAAGTTTCATAGCATGTGTTTTAGGAGCGTTGGCCTCTTTCACACGTTCCCTGTTGCTTAAGACACTTTTACAGTGAAGAGGGATTTAAGATCATTTGTCCTTCGAAGATTTCAGATTGTCCAGATTTATTGGATGTCTTCATTAAAAAGCTTAGAATTTTCTTTGAAAAATGTATTTTTTCTCTTTTTCCTGGGTGTGACATGCTCGCTTATTGTCTTGTTCCTTCATGCAACATCTACTAGCGATCTTCTGTCTAAAATGAGGCAGCTAGCTGTGGGTAGCATTTTCATTCATTGTTCCTTCACTTATTGCAAACCAAAGCAGCCTCAAACCCCGATGCTCCCTCCACCTTTCTTTAAATTTGTGGTGATATTTTGTTGTTGGTGTGCAGCTTCTGTTTGATTCTGGCAGCACAGATTTCTTTGGTGGTCTAAAGTTAGCTGACTCCAAGTAGCTTCTGGAGAAGTGACATGTTTACTTCTTCCAGCCTGTAATCCATTACTGATTACTCATTGTGTTCAAGAAAGATAGTGTTTGTTTCTGTAAAGTGGAGATTTTGTAGAAAAAAAAAAAGTGTTATTAGCTTTGTCAGATTGTGTGCTTTATTGTTATGACTTAAACTCATAAGAATTTTATTAATAATCAATGCAGAAATCCTGACACTTCTAAAAGGTTTACTTTTTCTTGCAGCTGTATGTTGCAGTTCTATTGTTTTATGTTTTTTCAACTTCCTGTGATAGCCACAGGAGTAGAGAGTACCTGACTGGATCATTTTATGATGATTGAAATGCAAATGACAGACTGCGGCTTCATTGATATTCATAAGATGTATTTCATATAATCATTACGAGTCAGAACAATGTTCAGAATCTCCTGTGTGCTTCTATCAAGGAGAGCTATGGATGCATACTCCGCTCAGCTCGAGCCATCTGAAGGACTTTTTTGAAAAACACAAACACACCCTATCCCCCAAACACACATCATAAAATACCCCATTAGTGCAAGTAATATAAACTCTGTCGATTTATCACATACACACAAGAAAAGAAGAAAAAGAAAAACAAGCATATACCCTCAGTTAAGAATGAGTAACAATTTCATTTCATTTGCTGCATTCATGCTTTTACTGTTTGGTGACTCCTGTGCTGCCATGCGAGGCAGCTTGAACATAATAGGAGCCAGTGATGTACAGCCTGCGGTTGTAGTCAAACACCAAACAACTGCTCACTAAAACCAATACATCTTCTGTTAAATATATGTTGTATATATGCAGTTATATAATGTTAGAGTGAATTAAAGACCTTGCCCATTTTCAAAGGCATATATCTTATTTGACATGTTTGTCATTAATAAGACTTTTAAATGAGTCAAAACTTGTTTTTTCCTTATTATTAATATGCAAACATGTATAATGTTTTTATTTATGGGTTCCTTGTGTTAAGTAACCCAATTGTATTAGTTCATCCATCAGTATTTTTCTGCATGCACTGATGAAGACATAACACTATGGCACCACTATGTAGTGGAAGACCATGGTGGTCTGGTAAATCCTAGAGCTCTGGGGGAAGAAGAAAGTACAGGTGAAGGAGTCATAGAGCCAAGAGGCCATCCTGCCTGACACCAGTCTTGACTCTTATAAGCACCTGAAACAAGTGACTGCTCAGCATTACCAGGTAAACTACCAGTCAAAGTTTGGACACACCTTCTCATTTAATGGTTTTTCATTATTTTTACTATTTTATACTTTGTAGATACAAACTGAAGACATCAAATACATGAAGCAAGATATATGGAATTATGTAGCAAAGAAAACATTGATAAATGCTTCTAAATATGGTTTAGATTCCTGAAAGTAGCCGCCCTTTGCTTTGTTGTCAGCGCTGCAAACCCTCGGCCTTCTCTCAGTGAGCCTCATGATGTCGTCACCTGACATGGTTTCACCTCACAGGTGTGCCTGTCAGGGTTCATTGGTGGAGTTTCTTGCCTTCTTAATGAGGTTGGGACCATCAGGTGTGTTGTGTAGCAGTCAGGTTGGTGCACAGCTGACAGCTCTATTTGACAACTGTTAGAATTCATATTAAAATCAAATCAAATCAAATCAAATCACCTTTATTGTCACATCACATGTGCAGGTACACTGGTACAGTACATGCGAGTGAAATTCTTGTGTGCAAGCTTCACAAGCAACAGAGTTGTTATTATGGGAAGAACCAATCAGCTAAGTAAAGAGAAACAACAGCCCATCATTACTGTAAGAACTGAAGCTCAGTCAGTCTGGAAAATGACTGAAACTTTGAATGTATCTCCAAGTGCAGTCGCAGAAACCATCGAGACTACGATGAAACTGTCTCACATGAGGACCAGGAGTCCCCTCTGCTGCTGAGGATACATTCATCTGAGTCACCAGCCTCAGAAATCACAAGTTAATAGCTCCTCAGATTACAGCCCAGATAAATGCCACACAGAGCTCCAGTAGCAGACACATCTCTACATGTTCAGAGGAGACTGTGTGAATCAGGCCTTTATGGTCAAACAGCTGCTAAGAAACTACGACTAAGGAAAAGCAACAAGCAGAAGAGATTTGTTTGGGCCAAGAAACACAAGGATGGACATTAGACCATCTGTGCTTTGGTCTGTGAGTCCAAATTTGAGAACTTTGGTTCCTCCCACCGTGTCCTTGTGTGACGGAGAAAAGGTCAACGTATGGTCTCCACATGCATGATTCCCACTGTGAAGCATGGAGGAGGGCTTTGCTGGTGACACTGTTGGGGATTTATTTAAAACTGAAGGCACACTGAACCAGCATGGCTACCACAGCATCCTGCAGCCACATGCCATCCCATCATCTATTTTTCAACAGCACAATGATCCCAAACACACCTCCAGGCTGTGTCAGGGCTATCTGACCAAGAAGGAGAGTGATGGAGTGCTGCACCAGATGGCCTGGCCTCCACAGTCACCTGACCTGAACCCAGTGGAGATGGTTTGGGATGAGATGGAGCGCAGAGTGAAGGCAAAGGACCAACAGGTGCTCAGCATCTCTGGGAACTCCTTCAAGACTGTTGGAAACCATTTCATGTGACGACCTCATGAAGCTCATGGAGAGAACGCCAAGAGTGAGCAAAACAGTAATCAAAGCAAAGGCTGGCTGTTAAAAGAATCTGAAATATAACACGTTTTGAGTTATTTCACACATTTTTGTTTATTACATAATTCTTCATGTGTTCATTCATAGTTTTGATGCCTTCAGTGAGAATCTACTGTGTATTTACACAGTAGATTCTATGGTTTAGTCATGGAAATAAAGAAAAAACATTAAATGAGAAGGTGTGTCCAAACCTTTGACTGGTAGTACCTGTAGTACCTTCAGCTCATCTGCTGAAACTATGTAATATTTGAAATACTGTTTTCTCTTGACTTTGAAATTTAAATGTCTCCATTCTGTATTTAATATAAATAATAAATGTCACCATTTAGTTGTTACCCATAATGCACTCAGTAATTTCATGATACTGCACAGTTTAATTAGTATATGAACAGCTCTTTCCTAGAGCTGGTGACACTTTGTGGAGACACTCCATTAACAACCAGTGTGTTACCATGGAGAACCAGGGAAAGAGCAGACCTGCAGGTGGCTGCATTTTACTCTTTTTCCTGGCACATACTGGGAGGGCAAAGACAGACTCCTAGGTGTCATTTTCTAAAGACAGCCACAAGAAAGATTGCTTCAGAAGGGAGATTGTCCAGCTAGCCCAGGGATGGCAGGGAAACAGTATAGACCCAGTGTATCACCTAAGAGCAGGGAGGTCTCCTGAACGCCCTACTTTCAGCAAGTTGATGGAAAGAATCTATTATTATTACTGCTGTCAGCGTTAATCTCGTTAAAATGGGTCTGGAGGCGTCAACGCGTTAACAAGCTAACCGCGCTAACGCGTTGACGCCGTGCAGCCCCACACACGGGGTGATCCGTGGTAACTCGTTAACAGAGATTTGCCGTGTTAATGCAGTTATGGCGTTTACGTCATTTTAACGAGATTAACGCTGACACCACTAATTACTATTAAAAATCATTATTTAAAAAATGATTTTGTGAATGCTTTGTAAGGTTGCTGCTCTTCAAAGCCTAAAAGAAGAGTCGGTGACAAATGAAGAAAACTTCAAGAAAGATGGATTTTCCAGTATTTTTTTGTTGAGCTCAGTAGAAGTGTGAGATGACTTATATGGACTTTGGATATTGATGCTGCAGTTAAAGCACGTTACCTGACGGCTGACGGCCTGCATGCTGCTGATATTCCAGGTCTTGAAAAAAAGAGCTTGTTAAAGCAAGTACAGGTCAAGGCTTCCAGATGCCCACCTGGAAGCTGTACTCAGAGTTTCAGCATCCATCAGAGTAAATATGGCTCAGCTGTGTGAACAGAAGTGCTGCCAAGTGGCTGGCAAGAAAGAAAGCACAAATGGACTCAGAGGTGATTGGTTTATTGAGCGCAGTGTTGCAATAAATTCTTTAAAAGGGAAAAAAGCACTAACAGTTAAAAATACATATACAAATGTACATTTGTGGGGTTTTTTAAATATATATATATTTAATTTAACAAGACGACAGCATGACATTAATGCTGTCAATTGTTTTAGCAGTTGTGTTTGTTTTTCATTAGTATTTCATTTTTCTCATGATCTTATTTTAATGAGCAGAGGTGATCTCTGTAGAACATCATACACGTCTAAATAAAGCCTCAGCTTCCCTCTGGGTTTAATAAAGTTTCTCTGATTCTGAAGTAAAAATAACTGGGATAGAATAGATTTTCAACTGTGTACTGTATAAAATGGAACTAAACTTTACAGTACTCAGGCTACTTTACCAAACGTTTGATGCTGGGTGTGCAGTTTCTGCTTTAAATACATTCATCGTTTATATTCAACAATCTAAGCTCAAATTTTGACATTTTTATTTTCTACATTATTAACTGTATCACAACATCCAGGGCCTTTATAAGCACAGAACATACAGAAAACAAATTAATTTGAGCTTTGATTTTCTTTATGTATATTTTATTAATTACTAAACTTTATTATCTGTATCTTTACCACACATTTGACTACATATAGGTACTGTAGGTGCAGTCAGTGGTCAAAGGCTACTCTATTAGAGGCTGGGATTGGGTGAATATGGTCCTTGATGATCATCATGTCCAGTTGACAATGAATGTGTCCTCTTGTGTAATTCAAATGAACGACTAGGGTCATCTCTAGTCTTTGCCTTGGTCAAGGGCAGCAATGTAAGGAAAGACAAAAGTTACAGTTATCATTGTAATCACCCTGTTTTAGTTCTTTTTACTCAAAAGTATCAAAAGCTTTGTGGTAACATCTGGACTGATGTGTTTACAGACAGTATTAATGATGAGTTTAAAGGCTGTAGGTTGCAGCCATTGCTCTAACACTGTGTATAAATGTAACAGGGCTCAGTGCTGGTTCTAACAGTTTGAGCTGCTTCAGGCTTTATTTGTGGACATCTTATTAAAAACAGTAGCTAGCTAGTACTGCTGGGAGGTAATATTTTCATAAGCTAAGATGATCTTAAACGAGCTGGGGGCTGCATGCAGCCATGCTAGCATTAGCCATGTTAGCACGTTATTGTCAACAGATGGTCAGGCTGAGTCCACAGGCGCACACTCTGGGTTCAGTTCTCCATTTCACTGCAGACTCCCTTCATATTCATATTCAGACTGTGAATACTGAGGCCTTTATAAATGCACACACACTTCTTAGCAGTGCAAAGCTACTGGAACAAACAGCAGTGTAAAAGAATCCAAGCAGCCAGCCTGTGTCTCTTTAACCATTTAGATGGCTAATTTGCATCGATAGCTAATCGATAATCTGATAGCTGATCCAGGAGCTAACAGCAAAGGAAAATGCAGTGAGGAAATGGTTTTGAAAATCAGGAGTGGAATTTTAAATGGCAGAAATAAATCTTTGATTTTTAAATCCATTTAATTATTTTTATTTTTCTAAATTGTATTTTTAAAAAGTTTTGTTTTTTGGAATTCAAAAATGTTTTTTGAAATTAGGTTTTATTGAGAGTTCTTTTTTGTGAAATCCATTTTCAATTTTTTTTTTTATTTTTTTTTTTTTTATTTGTTCATTTGAAGTATTTATTAATGAAATTCATTTTGAAATATAAATAGTGTTTTTATTTTAAATGAAATTTATTTTGTGAACAACATAAAAGCAGATCTCTTGTTTTTCTGTATTTATTGTGAATCTCCTTGCTGCACCACCTTGTCACTGATCAGGGACATACTCTCTTTTCACTACATCCAAACTCATTATAGGGCTGATTGACTTTGTGATGTTAATGTTTTGTAATTTCACTCAGTTAGTGTTACGGTGCCTGTACAGCCATTTTCCTTTGTCTTAACTATTTTCCCAGGCAGACAGTCGTAAATGTGAGATCCACGTAGTCAACAGTTTCTTCCTCTCTGTTCTGTTTTACTAATCATCAAAGCTGTTGGAATCAGACAGATCAGCATGTACTTTGACTCTCTTAGTAAGGTCCTGCTCATCTATTCATGCAGTTTTGTTTTTCATTTTGAGAAAGGACTCAGTGCTGGTGATTTGGCTGCTTTCAGTGAGAGGATAATTAATCAACACATTTTGATTGGAGCTGATTTTCCTCAACCAATAAAATATGAAAACCATATAGTTTAAAATGAAGAAGGTGCTATAACAGGACCTTGAATTAGCAAGGTGCATGATATTTGGTTTGAAACAAATATTAGTGAGATGCCTCAGAGCCTACAGGAACTTTCCAGAACTCCCTCATCAAAGAAAATGTGCTGTTATTGACTTATTTCCACCAGTCTCAATCCTCCACAGTCCTCTACTCGTTCTTTTCTTTTGTTCCGGAGCCAACAAAGCATTCTCATTTTTGTTTTTGGGCAGCTAGCACGCACTGAAAATGAAGACGTTTTCAGAATAACTGCAGGAAATTGATGCCTTCGGTCACTTTACCAAAACAAAAAACCAAAACAAAAAACCAATGTGATGATGATGATGATGATGATAACAATAATAATAAAGTATAGATAACAGACATGTTTTATTCAAATTAATGTTAAGACAATCAACAGAGAGTCGTCATTAAGAATGTCGCAGAGGTCAGATCAAACTTTGACTTTATTCCTGGCCACCAACACAAAACAGCAAAACAGCATGTAGGAATGGAGGATGGAGAACAGGAAGAATTATAAGTCTTGTTTAGACTCGTATACATTTTATAATATATTTATTTAAACTGTTTGTTGCTACTTTGACTCAAAATGTGGTTAGGTACATGCACCAAAACTAGTTGATTAATACAAGACAAGAATCGTGGTTTTGCTTGTTAAAAAGCAACATTTTGAAACCATTAACGTGTCAATTTATGATGCAAAATGACACATAGAAACATTACAGTTTAACTTTAAAGAAAATCCAACCCAAACAATATATTCTGAGAGCACAGAAAATCATTTCAAATAAATGTTTGAACACTTTTTAATTTTAAGTCAAAATTTTGTCCTTCGTCTTAACCAACAAAACCATTTAGGAGATAACCAAGGTTAAGATCACCCTCTCAAGAACATACGTGTGCATACACATTGTATATCCAAGTAATTTTTTCCCTAGTCATTTGCTGAATTAAAGATGATTAATCTGCTCAGACTCATCTAGTAAACTGGAATAACACTGTAAATATGTCATAGTGGAAACACTCAACATTCTTTTTGTTGTTGTTTTAGGAGATCTCATCAAGCTGGACTTGAGATAACCAAAGTGTTCTTCAGAGTGCTTTCTTCTGGGAGTGAGAGTTACCCAACAGACATCAACCTCCACAGAGTCTTGAGATGGGGAGCTCTGAGAAAGCTGCTTTAACTGGCCGGGGCTCATGTGCTCAACTTGCATCCTGAGGAGAAGCAGGCAGCTTCTTGGTGGGGTGCCGAGGACCCAAGCGTGGACCAGAACCACAACCTACCAGGCTCGGGCTCAGCACAAAAGGAGCATGACAGCATCTGGAGGCCTTTCATGGATGTGTTACTGCATGGCTAAGGTCAGCATTCTACCGTGGATGGGGCTGGTGTTGATCTCGTCAGCTATTGTTCAAGCCCAGCAGCACCCTGTAGTCACCACCAATTATGGGAAATTGCGGGGAGTGAAACTTACATTGCCCAATGAGATACTGGGACCAGTGGAGCAGTATTTGGGGATTCCATATGCAATGGCCCCAACGGGGGAGCGGAGGTTCCAGCCACCGGAGCCCCCCATGTCGTGGCCCGGTATCAGGAATGCTACTCAGTTTCCTTCAGTTTGTCCTCAGTTCTTAGAGGACCGCTTTTTACTCAATGATATGCTCCCCGTGTGGTTCACGGCTAACTTGGATACAGTGGTTACCTACGTGCAGGAGCAGAGCGAGGACTGTCTTTATCTGAACATCTATGTCCCCACAGAGGACGGTAGGAAAACCCCGTTTATCTGCTCGCTGTCATGTGTCTGTGTTTTTACAGCTTATATTTCACTTTATTTGAGCTTTAGTATTCTTCTGGCAGTCTTACATTCATCTCCCAACACCTGCTCAGTCTCACATCAATCTGCCACTTCCATTTTGTAATGATTTTGCAGTTTTGTATTGTGTTATGAAGAAAGCACAGCTCTTTCCTTGACAGACTGCTTTCACCATTCACTTTACTAAGTGAATTATTCATCCACTAATAGAGGACGTGAGCTTGGATTAGCTGTGAGACAGGTCTGCATCACCTACAGGTGCTGCGCTGTGGCACTGACCCAATCCTCCTTTCACATATTAAAGCGCCACATTTCCTTCAAAGTTCCATGAATCCACAGAGTAATCATGTTAAATAATTTACATAATAATATTTTAAAAAATAATCACATCCTGTTCAGTATTACAGAGCATTACAAATTTTTGAATCAACCTTATACTGAATTTATCCATAAATCCACAGAGAGTCATTTACTGTGTGACATTCAGGTGACTCTTTACTGGAACATACATAAATCGTCCATGGAACCGGAATTGAGCTACCGATGGGGAACTGGAATAAAAAACAGAAGCACAACTTTATGGGACAAATAACTCAGGAATAAGCACTAATGAGTGAGCCAAATTAGCACCACAGTGGATTCATAAATGCACAGTCATAATGAGAGGATGCACTGCAGGTGCAAGAGCCTGGGAAGGGCAGTGCCACCTGTGGGCAGAACACAGACCAGCCCACCTCTCCACCTGAGAGAGCAGAGAGAGAAAGCACAGGTAGAAACCTCAAACCTGTCAAACACTGACAGTTTGCTTAAGGTCGATAAAAACTCTGTCCCTGGTCTTCTGAAGTTTTATTAAGGGTAAAAGTCATGTAAAGATAGAGGAGGATACTAGTTGTTGTCTGAGTTTATCGCCAAAATATAATGAATCTCCCACATGTATGTGTGAACTCTGTAACAGATGTGAAACATATGCAGTGCACTCAGCAGCTTAGTGAGGATCACCTGCACAGCTGTTCAACAGATTCTTCTGACCAGTTGCCCAGGACTGTTGCTTCCATGCTTTAAGTGATGCTTGCACATTTGTATGGCCTTGATTAACTAATGAAAGCAATCTGTCTTTTGGTGGTCTTGGTCAGGTTGCCTGATTTTCTTTTTCAGATTCTAATTGCCGATTACCTTTTACTTAATAATTTATGACTTACTTGATTTCTTTGGCAATTCTGATTTCTAGCGTTCAGCCAGTGAGGTCTCCTGACAGTCAACACACAGTGGGTGAAATAACCACACATTTTCCCTTTTTTCTTTCTTCTTTTCCAAAGAAAGAGCAAATGCAGAACTTCTTGTCAAATGGTTTAGAGTCCACGTTGCTTTGTTAACCAAGAGCACTGTGTGATTAAAATTGTAAAAAAGCTTGAGGTTTGAGTGGAAGACTCTTCTATATTAGCTGATTTTCCACACTCTCTTGTTTGAATGAGTACTTGTGATCTGGAGTAGGTGTGCTAATGGTACCAGCCGAGCACCTCAACAATTCAGGCTCTGCAGCATCGTCTGTGGACGGGATTCTAAAAGCACAGTGTGTAACCTGGAGTCAGTGAAGATCAGGGGTTGTAGATACGTTGTAGATGCTGAAAGGACAGTGAAACAAATCATGTTGTGTGTCTGGCTCATATCTTTGGCAGCTCCATGCTAAATTTAGTCTGAGCCCTTGAGTACGCTGTAGATTAAAAAGTGCTGAAGAGAGGGATAATCTCACAATCCTACTTTGGTGCACAGTTGGGAGCTAATCTCAAATTATTAAGGACTATTAAGCACTTCCATGCAAAACACACACACACACACACACACACATATATAAGGACATGTATTAGTATAGACTATTATATAGATACAATATGTATATAATAATCTGTTACTATGTTATAAACTGTTTGAGTGTTCTTGGCAAATGAGACTGTTTTACTGCATAAAATAGTCCTGATCACATCTGGTCAACATGTGGTTTGTGCAGTTCATCACACCCGGGCGGACGAGGAAAAATCAGAGTGTTGGACTCCAGATTGTCAGTCTGGTGATTCAAATAGGATCTCCTGCACATAGTCCTCATTTACAAACACATTACAGCTAACAGGTGGATTTACCTGTTTCAGGGCAGCTGGCCAAACAGTGAAAAACCACTCATGGCTTGAGAGATAGAGAGTGAAGTTGGATAGCATATCCTTGGTTTGTTAACATAAAACTCAATGTTGCAGCCAGGGGCGCTACAAAAGTGACCCCCCTTAGACTCATTTTAGTTTTATCCCCTGAGCTATCAGTTCTGTCACCAGTTACCTAACAGGAACTAAGTCAATTAGCCGCGGCCAACTAACCAGTGACGTTATGTTGTGTGCTGGCACAAGATGGCCCCAAACATGCTCTGATAGCTTTAAGAACTTATTTCTTAATCCCACCTTCACAAGTCTACATCAGTTTTTGAGAGTCGGGCTCCATAGCATAGTGTTTCATGTCCACTTTAGAGTTCCCAGTTCAGACTGGTGATGGTCTGTGTAGGATACAGAGTAAAGACATCACAGTGATTGCACTGTCACCATTTTAGGGTCATTTTCCCTCCTGATGGACAAAAAGGCAAGTTTTAAACTCATGATAAGCATGTGTTTAAATTGAATTCTCTGTGCAGCATCATTTAATGTTTGCTAAAGTTACCTTACTATAACTAACTGGCTTTTGCTGCAGACTGTTAGCAGATAAAACATTTTTACTGGACTTGAGTGCCAGAAAAAATGTTATATTAATTCACATAAATCCCACTGTTTAGTTGAAGTCAAATGCAGTGTAGTCTTCTAGGTGTTACAGCAGGCAAACTCCATGTAGAAAATGACTATATAATGACTTATATATACATATGTATGATTTAAAATATTTACATAGAATTTATACAAAATTCATATAGAAACTAAAGTAGACTGTTTCTACAGGTGCTTTCTTTAAGTTGTTCCCTCACTGTTATACTCAGTTTGGACAGCTGAGACAGTTTCTGTGTTCTTACACACGTCTGTGATTTCCACCTGTCCAGTAACTCTTAGCTGTATTGTTTTTATTGTCGTTGTGAATAAATATTGGTGTCCTGACTTGAGTGTTGAGTGACATCGATGACCTTTTTCACTCCTCTTTCAAACCATCTGTCTTCTCTGTTTAAAATGTGGACATTTTAAGAGTGACCTTTATCTTTTAGATCAGGGGTGTCCAACTCCAGGCCTCGAGGGCCGGTGTCCTGCAGGTTTTAGATGTGTCCTTGATCCAACACAGCTGATTCAAATGGCTAAATGACCTCAACAACATGTCTTGAAGTTCTCCAGAGGCCTGGTAATGAACAAATCATCTGATTCAGGTGTGCTGACCCAGGGTGAGATCTAAAACCTGCAGGACACCGGCCCTCGAGGCCTGGAGTTGCCCACCCCTGCTTTAGATGCAGATGTACAACTGAGTCTTGTCCAGTCAAGGTGGCTCTTCTGTAAAAAATGGGGAAGGTAGGAGTGTTTGAGTTCATGCAGAGTGTGGTTGATCTTATTCTGGAGTGCTTCTATAGTGAAATGGACTTGTCTTTTCACTCAGACGTTGGTTTTGTGCTCTATAAAAATGTAGCACAGCTCTATGTGTCCTGATTGTGGTTCCAAGGCACAAAGAGGAACCACAAATCACAGCTGACTTCATTCATATTACAAGCTTATAGACTTTCAATGTAACTACATAAATGGCTGCAGAGTTGCACGTGTTGTTAACCCTCCTATTCTCCTCAAACATTACCAACCCATTTGACCCTGAGGGATATTTGCCTCCAGAAAATGGTGAACATACAATTTTTGACCAAGTATTTGTGTCAGGCACTTTGTTTATTTATTGAATACATAAATAGCTCCACTGATAATGAAACTCTAGCGCCACCATCAGGCCAAACTTTTAATTTAGAATAAATATATCTAATCTTTTCAAAATAACTGACAACATTAATGACTATAAGTGGATGAACCCTATTGGTTTTTGGTGATGGCATGACCATTTCTCTAGCGCCCCCATCAGGTCAAACTTGCCTATGTAAATTGCTTATTCCAGGCAAAGCTGGACTGCGCATCACATGCTGCCCATATTTTGATGCCATATTTGGCAGATTTGCTTGGCATATATTGACGAAATGGACAGCAGCCATGAAAGGATTCGTCCACAGTCATGGGGGTCTGAATTGTACAGCAGGGGTAAATGCTGTACCCACTTGTCCCACACGTCCTTTATTGCCACAAGTTCGTCACGTTCTTGTCAGCCCTTCCTTGTTACACTGTCATTGAAGCGTATAACCTGGGACAAAACTTGGAAGGCCTTGAGAGACATGGTGGCTGGAAATATTGCCCTTCCAGTCTCAGCATTGGCTTGCTGTTGCTTCACCTTTTGACTTGTAAACTCTGTCCAAAATGAGCCAGCCAATGTAAGCTTTCAAGTCAGTTACATCCAAGTATTTCCAGCTGTCCCCATAACGCGTCCCCTCTAAGTTTGTCATTCAAAGTACATCGATGGTGTCATGAAGAGCTAAAATGATGACTTGATGTCCTAAACATGGCTGACTGCATGTCTGGTGGGGTCTGGAACCAGTCTGATAATATTAGCAGCACTAAGTCTATCCTGTTTTTGGAGGGACCATATTATCTTTCCATTATTGGAGAGGATTGTTTCTGCTGGTGGCTGAGAGACAACAGGAGGGTCAACACTCTCATTCTCATCAGATGAGAATTCCTCAAAATCAGTGTCCTCCTCAACACGATCCCCTGTCTCTGACACAGTCTCCTCTATGTCTAAAGAGTTGTGCCAAAGCCTCATTGACAGTAAAGCTTTTCCCAGAGGACATTGTTTTAGAGGGCATACAGACTGCAGAGAACACAGTGCACGAAGAGTAATGATTTAGATACGAGGCTGTCATGGAAGCTTTTATAAGTTTGCTTCTCCCTTATTTTGCATGAGCTGTCAATGTCCTTGCAGAAAATTCCCGCCCACCACCGCACGATCAGTTCTAATTCGGCAGGTGTGAGTATAGTAGGTCACACACAGGTGGAAGGATTTTACGTCACACACAGACAGACATGCTTTACAGAGCTAAAACAACTTGGGGTCAAATTGACCCCAGAGGCACACCAATGTATGCAAAATGTGTACAGCTCATTGAAAAAATGTTATTATCAAAATTTGATGCTTCCCCATCAAATTAGGAAAATCCAGTTAACTATGATTTTTTGAAGGATAAACATTGAATGGGATCAAATTGACCCTGAGGATGATAGGAGGGTGAAGCCTAAATTAAAACTAAATTATGATTTGTGACTTTTTATATGCAAATAATGTTTGTTATCTACCATTTGGTTGTCACCTACTAATGATGTTAGCAAAAAATGTCACATATTTCTTCTGAGTATGTGACATTTCCACTAGTGTAAAATACATCTGCAGGTGAAAAAAAGAGAGAAATAAAATATGCAAAAAACTATACTTTGAACTGTGTATTTACCTTTTTTTTAAAAAAAATAAATAAATTTATGGTATAGTTATATAACTGTTTTAGAAGAACAGAATCTCTTTTGTATTTATTTCTACGCATTTCAACATTTGAATAACATGAGTAACATTTATGCAAATGAGAATCTAATTCTATATTAAATCATTTAATTTGTAGATTTATTTTTGTGGCGATCGTGGCTCAAGAGTTGGCAGTTTGTCTTGTAATCGGAAGGTTGCCGGTTCGAGCCCGGCTTGAACAGTCTCGGTCGTTGTGTTCTTGGGCAAGACACTTCACCCGTTGCCTACTGGTGGTGGTCAGAGGGCCCGGTGGCGCCAGTGTCCGGCAGCCTCGCCTCTGTCAGTGCGCCCCAGGGCAGCTGTGGCTACAATGTAGCTGCCATCACCAGTGTGTGAATGGGTGGATGACTGAATGCAGTGTAAAGCCCTTTGGGGTCCTTAGGGACTAAGTAAAGCTCTATACAAATACAGGCCATTTACCATTTTATTTTTGACGATTGGTGAAGTTGTCATTTCTGAGAAACTCTTCTCTAAGATCCTCTTTTTATACTCATGTACACCCACAACTGTTTCCAGTTGCTTTGTTTTAGTAGGACTGACTGTCCCAGCTTTTTGTTGCCCGCATCCAGCCATCAGATTCAGAACGATGTAATATTTCTCTTAAAGTGGTATATTTTCTCACTTTAAACATTTGATATGTTTAAACTAAGAAACATAGTGTCTTCTGTGAGTAGAATATGGGTTTTTGAAAGTTCAAACTGCAGTATTATTTTTTTGTTTTACATATCACAACTTTTTTTCAGAACCGGGTTTGTAAGTTTTTGTAAACCAACATGTTTTTCACTCTCTACGTGTTTATATACCACCAATGCATTTAATAATTAGTAATTCATTTTAAACTCTGGCTGTCTCCCATGTGTGTCTTTTGTCCCATCTCCCTTTAGTCACTTCCCTTTCCCTTTCCTCTAAACCAGCAGATGGCTGTATTGCAGTCAAATAAAACAATATTATTGCTATCTCTTATCCTGGAGACACATTTGGTGCAGATCTATAATGTTGGTAACAGAGCTTTGTTTTGTCTTCCACAGTGGGAGTCTTTTTTAGATAAAAAATTCTTCATTATTCTGTACAAATGATTTAACTGTACAAAATCCCTTGATTCAGTTGGGCTAAATTGAGTCCTTCTTAATCGCTCGGTTCACATTGGTTCTTTCACTTTCCTAAAGTGTTTGTTTTTAAAAATGCTCTTCGTCAGAATACATACATGAAAAAGAACTAGACTCAATGATATAGAATTGTGTTACTGAAAAAAGATAACAGTCCTGCAGGTGACAGACAGAATTGTAACTATATTTATATTACAATGAAATGAAACCTCTAAATACAAAGTGTCATGAGAAGACTGCTGTTACATTCACCACAAAGCTCTCTGAGGTCTTTTCAGTTTGTGGTGAATGAAAAATGCTTCAGCAAAGAAAACAAATAGAAGTAGTGGTGATGTCTCATCTTTCCTTCCATGTTTGAAGCAATAACCAGGCCAGAACAGTAACACCTATTCAAGTGTTGTTAATGTTACTGTGCATTGTGATTTGTGTTTGGTAGGAGTTGGCCTATGAAAGATTCAGCCACATACAATTCTTGGTACAGGCAAAGAAATGTACCAACCCTAAATTTCACTGTTTTTGTCGAAATCCTCCATAACAGAGGATCAGCCCTATTCAACACTGCAGTGACTTGATCCATTTGTCCAACGGGGTCTTGAAAGGTTTTCGTCGGACCAGACATGGTGAAACATGGCACACTACATTAGTCCAGGCAGCATTATGTCTCTGAGTTATTTTAATGCAATTTTGAAAACTGTGGGAGCCCCTGTGTGTTTGGAGGTGAATCTGTAGGAAAGCACAACATAGAGACTTCAGACTACATAAGCAGGTGTAGCCCAGTGGCAAACAGATGCAATTAGACTGTTTATTGTAATTATTATTAAAGGTGTTCAGTTAAAAACACTCAAATTGGAGAGAGACTCTAGAGGAAAAATCCAAATTATTTTGTATGGAATTGCATTATTTGTGTTATTTATTTATTTTTGTTTCTTAAAGGTTATTTTTTTGACCTGGATACAAATGCAGTCCAACCAATGGGATTGTTTGTCCCGCCTTGTGTTTTCATGTTTGGTTGCGCTGCTAAGGCTGCTTAGACCACACGCGCCATAGCTGTACCTGTGGGGAAAACGTGGTAGCTGTTGGTGTCTGCTTGCTTAGCCGCCAGATTTGGATAGCCGAAGCTAATTTTATGAATACGAAGTGCTTTGCACTGGTGAGTAACCGAACTGTTATAGCCGCTGATCGGTATCCTGAAATGTTAACGTTGTTCGCTTCAAAACAAACGCTAATGGTGACGGTACTATGCAAGTAGCTAGCGGGTACTAGCTAAACGCACACTCCCGTTGTTAAGTGTTAAAAACATATTAGCTGTTGTTAGGTTAAAGAAAAACTGTATGTCTATCTGTTGAATTGAAATGTTTTATTGTGACTTTTATTCATCACTGTGTTACTTGACAGTGAGCAGAGTATATTGAGTTTGCTGTTTTAATGAGCAGTGTGAATTGCTTTAATGATTGGTGATAGCTACATTGCCATGTAATGAAAACATTTAGAATTTGATTAGTTGTACAACATTAGAGATTGAAACACATTTTGTTCATGCTTTATACCTTAAACAGAAGTTTTTTAGTTAAGTGTGAACAATGTTCATTTGAAGTAATTCTGACCTCACTCTTAGGTCAGGTTTTTTGAGTTGGAGAAAGGAGCCGAGACTCCCCGGAGAACTTTGGATTACAGACTTTGTGGAAATCCGCAGAAGAGGAATAATTTTCCATTGCAATGGATGGCGAGCCACAGCCCATTTGGAATTGAATCTTGAAGTCTGGTTGCCTGAACTGTGGTAGGACAAGACTGTGCAAACCATACACCGATCGTGGATTGAACTCACACCAATAACTCACCAGATCACCAAACAGGCCTGATCTGGATCCTATTGACACTTTAAAAGACCCGGGTCTAACATTCGTTTCTTTTTTATTTTGGGTATCTGTGCGCGCACACACAATTTTGGGTATTATTGTCAAATGCAATACAGTGCATAACTTTGAAATACAGTTGAACCATTGCTTCATCATTTGCAGTTGTGTTTTCATTGTGGTTACCCATCCTCTGGGCTCCTGTCGTTCCTGAAGTCTTCTGATTTGCCCATTGTTTATATATTTTGTTCCATACTGGTTACACAGGCCACCTACAATGGACTTTTTTACTTCGACATTACACAAAATGTGAGGCTTGTGCAATATCTATGGCTTGGTAAATGGACCAAATATTACATTGCATCCTATGTCGGCATCACATTAGGTCTTATTATTGCACATATAGAAACGGAAGTGTGAGGCACAGTGGCTAAAAGAGTTATAATAAATTGCCTCTACAGACTGAGCTCAGCAGGGAGTGACATGTGTATCCCAGTTAGAGCTCCCTTCACTGTCCATCATATTTATATCCCTTGAGTTGGCCTTTTCAGAAATCCAGTGTAATGTCAAAATATCCTGCCAGCTGAGGATCAGGCTGGATTTATAGTTTTTCTGCACCTCAAGTGAGTTGAGAGATTAAGACACCTATTCTTTGTCATCTAAAGTTGAAAGAGTCAAATCCGCTACAGCCGGTGCTGAGCACGTTCAGATGACTGTATTTTCAAAACCTTTTAGATTTCTCGCTGAATTCACTGGACGAGCAAACAAGGCGCTGGCTGTCTGCAACAGAAATGCCCAGCCGTTCTTTTCATTTGTTTGCATAAAGAGAGGATGTGCATATGGAGATGTGGATAGACGAAATGGGAAGCACAAGAAAGGGAGGCTGGAGTGTGTATGTTCCTTTATCAGCCTCTGCAGTAAGCTGGGGAGGTGGCATGCAGCTGTAGTGTATTAATCAGAGTGAAGGTGTTTCCTCAGGGGGCTTTCTCACAGAGTAAGACAATGCCATGGCTGACTCACTCCCGTTTTTACATTTCCAACATCTCCTACATTGGTTCTGTTTTAGTGCTTAACATAAAGCTCAAATGTGGGACCCAAAACAGTGTTAACATTTCCTTCATATGCCCTTCTATTGGGATTACATTCTTTCAGTAGTCGTGATTTACTCCAAACTGTAAAACCAGAAGACATTTTTCAGTGGAGGAAAGTG
This sequence comes from Oreochromis aureus, assembly GCF_013358895.1. NCBI lineage: Eukaryota > Metazoa > Chordata > Actinopteri > Cichliformes > Cichlidae > Oreochromis > Oreochromis aureus. The sequence goes on along the minus strand of NC_052963.1, from coordinate 2,103,544 downwards.
TTGCAGCAAAGACAAAAAGACTGACTTTTCCAAGCCAGTGCAGTTCAGGTTTTTACTTCCCTAAGGTTCAAATTGTCTCCTCTCGGCTAAAGGCTGAATGCTGTGTTTCGGAAAAAGAAAATCAACCATTTAATATTTTCAGTCATTTTTTATATGTTTTATCATTATTAAAGTTATGTTCAATTACAGTATTATTGGACCTACACACAGTTAGATAATTGGACTGATCCAGCACCTACGATTAACTGCAGTGCCCTACAAGCTCAGGGGGATGGACTCAAGTGCCTGCATACAGCCAAATCCAACAAAGATTGAAACACACTACACATTGTTTCATGTCTTTGCACTGTATGTAATTAAAATGTCATATTTAATGTGCAAAGCCACATTTTTATAGACCTTTTCTAAAATTAGCGACCACAAGTCACTTTTACCTTCATGCACTTATGTATGCTAATACATCAGCATATGTTTACATTATGAATCTTTTGATTCTGAACTGTGAATTGTCTGAACCATGAAGCACAAACATTTTAGAAAATAATGCTGTATTGATGGTGCTAATTTGTTAACCATTTTTGTCTGTTTTCAGCTGCACCTTGCTCCATTTAGCTTGATGAATATCTACTATAATCTTATCACAATAATCTATGTTTTTATACCTTCTCATCCAAAAAGATGAGGAGGTATAAAAGGGAATAATACATCTTTAAATGTATTATTTTATTTATTGACTGATTTTTCTTTCTATATTCCACCAAACAGCAAGGGGAAATGGCCAAATTTCCTTCAAGTATTGAGTGACTCATGTTCACATCCAAGATTTATGAATATGCAGCCACAGTGTGAGGCCTTTCATGCAGGAGAGAATATGCTCCCACCTTTTAAAAACGGACTCTTTTGTTGCTTTACTGATCCCAGTTGTTACTGTTCAAGGCTGCATTTTCACTAATACCACAGCTGTGATCTTTTGGCTCTCTTTTCAGCACTAAGCTTTCTTGCGTTGAAAGTGTCTGTGAAAGGCAGGGAAGGTTATGACAGACATTCATTCACATGAAGAAGATGAAGGAAATCTCTTCAGACTGGGTCATGACGTAGCAGAAAGACAGAGAAGTGGTGTCTGTCTTGCAAACTCCTCTAAGTCTGCTCGTCAAAGGTGACAGCGATATAACAGCAGTCAGGATGTGACATTTTAAGTGTGTGATCTTGCACTTGGCTGTCATCAGACTATCTTTAAAATAGCCCTTGAAAAATACATGGTGGCATATGAGTGATACCATAAGCTTAGATTAGTTAGATCAGTTTCCACGCTGATCCAGCCCATCTATTCGTGTAGACTCCCAAATCAGGTTTTGATAGTATATTTTTCTTTTTTCTTTTTCTTTTTAGTTTTACTGCCATTTTGCCAAAGTTAATGGTATCTCAGAGATATGCAACACAGCTTACAAAAGAACTGAGATGCTATGTAAAAACAAAATAAAAACAAAATGCCATGAGTTGCAAGTCATTAAAACTCAATATGCATTTGGAAATAATATGAAGACTATTCAACCAACCACCAATCTGGGGCTGGGTCGCAGGGGCAGCAGCCTAAGCAGAGAAGCCCAGACCTCCCTCTCACCTGCCAGCTCCTCCACCTAGGCTGCAGAGAGATATAATCTCTCCAGCATATCCTCAGTCTGCCTTTGGGCCTCCTCCTGGTTGGACATGCCCAAAACACCTCACCCAGGAGGTGCCCAGGTGGCATCCTTATCAAATGCCTGAACCACCTCCTTTCGATGTGGAGGTATAGCGGTTCTATTCTAAGCCTCTCTTGGGAGAAAGCTAATTTCCGGCACTTTTACCTTTTTTACCTTTGTGACCAAAATGAGGGCAGATCAACCTGTGAATCAAGGGCATTGGTTTTACGCTCAGCTCTCTCTTCATTGTGATGGACCAGTACAACATCTGCATCATTAAAACCACAGCACCAATCCGTCTGTCAGTCTCCTGCTCATTTCTCCTCTCACTCAAGAACAAGAGTCTGAGATACTTAAACTCCTCCAATTGGGGCAGCAACCTGTTCCTGATCCGACATGGGCAATCCACCCTTTTCCAGCTGAGGACCATGGCCTCAGACTTGGAGTTGCTGATTCTCATTCCTGACGGTTCACACTCAGCTGTGAACCACTCCAGTGCAAGCTGGAGGTCACCACCTGATTAAGCCAACAAAACCACATCATCTGCAAAAAGCAGAGACGAGACTCTGAGACCACCTAAGCAGAAGCCTACTGCCACATGGCAATGCCTTGAAATTCTGTCCATAAAAATTATGAAAAGAATCGGTGACAAAGGACTGTCCTTCCCAGCACCCTGATGTAGACTTTCCCAGGGATGCTGAGATGATCCCCCTATAGTTGGAGCACACTGTCCGGTCTCCCTTCATAAAGATAGGATTTAACACCCTGGTCTGATCTCCACACAACATTGTAGAGGCATCTCAAGCAAGATAGCTCTACAACATCCTCAGGAACTCAGGGCGAACCTCATCCACCCCAGGGGCTCTGCCACCAAGGAGTTGTTTAACTGCCTCAGTGACCTCACTCTGATATCCAAGTCATCCCCCTCGTTCCCAGGCTCTGTTTCCTCTATGGAAGATGTGTCAGTGGGATTAAGGAGGTCTTCAAAGTATTCCTTCCACCACCTGACAATATCCTGAGTTGAAGTCAGCAGCGTTCCACCTGCACTACACACAGTCGAGGTAGAGCACCGCTTTCCCCTGAGTTGCCTGACAGTTTCCCAGAAACTCTTTGAGGCAGTCTGAAATCCTTATCTTATGGCCTTTCCAAATTCCAAATTTTCACAACAACCGAGTTTTTTGCTTCAGCCATTGCCTGAACCGTGTTCTGCTCGTCCTGTCGTTATCTATTGGCTGCATAATGGGACTCAATGTCCCCAGACTCCCTTGGAATGCTGTCAAAGCTCTGGTGGAGGTAGCAGTTGAAGTTCTCGTGGACTAAGGCCTCTGTCAGGCATTCCCAGCACACCCTCACTATATGTTTTTAGGTCTGTCCAGCATCCTCCCCCCACCACCTGATCCAACTCACCACCAGGAAGTGTTCAGTTAACAGTTCAGCTGCTCTCTTCTGTCCAGAACATATGGCCACAGATCTGGTGACATTATTACAAAATTGATCATCAACCTGGTGCTAGGTGCACTTACGGAAACCCTTATGTTCGAAAATGGTGTTTGTCATGGACAAACTGTGGTTTGCACAGAAGTCCAATAACAAAACAATGCTTTTCGCAAAATCCATCGCCAGCCACCCTTCTGCATTTTTCTCCTAACTCCAAACTCATCCAACACCACATGCTCATCCACCTACAAGTCTGCTCCAGTCACTATGTCCCCATGGGACACTCCCTACCACTTTATCCAACTTACTCCAGAACTCCTCTTTCTCTTCTAACTGACATCCAACCTGTGGGGTAGACACACTGACATTCAAGATCACGCCTTCAATTTCCAACTTCATCTCATGATCCTCTCTGACACTGTCTTCACCTGCGCAACACCGTTCAAATACACTTCCTTCAGAATTACCTTTACTCAGTTTCTCTTCCTATCTACTGCATGGAAGAACAGCTTGAATCCAGTGCTCATGACCTTGTTTCCCTTCCACCTGGTCTCCCGCAGAAACCATACATCTACCCTCCTTCTCTCAATTATATCAGCCATGTTGCTCTACTTACCAGTCATAGTCCCTGATGTCATTCTTTATGATCTGCATGTTTGATTTTACAAAGATTTTACACCACATGCCCTTCCTGATGCAACCCGCACTAGGAGTACACTGAATTATGGACCCCCTGTTCCTAAGTTAATACATTTTTAGGTACCGCAGTACACCCCCCCGCTGGCATCAAATTGCATCAAATCCATTTGTCAAAACAAAAAACAAATAAAAACAAAACAAAAAAACAATATATTGTGTGTGTTATGCATTTTGATTAAATGAGGCATGGATGATTGTTCTGTTGTCTGTGTGTGTGTGTGTCTATGTGTGTTTGTGTATGTTTGTGTGACCAACTTGAGCAGATGTGGATGCTCACGCTCGGCAAGATTATGATAAGATGGCTTGCTCTCTTAGTGAGCCGCTTGAATGTGCAAACACTCCACCAGACCCAGCCATACTGCCACATCAAAGGCCTACAGACATCTATTCTTTGCTATTTGCTGATCAGTGAATGCTTCATGATTCACGAAGGTGTGAGCACCATACTCGAATGGTGGATTCTGAACAGTGAAGAAGCTCAACGACTGTTGGGAAACATGAATAACAGGCCTCATGTTTTCAGCTAAATAGTTCAGTTGTATCATCTGTTTGACTGCATGACAATTATGCTCAACTTGCAGTGATAACCCCTACAATCCATGGTCTAATGTTAAGTCTTAGGCTACTTTTTGAATAACTAAGGAAGGGTTTGTGTGTCACCTTATGCAACCCTAACTATATGCTTTATCAAAACAAAGTTTTAAACCTGATCTTAAAAACCTTTATTGAACTTTTAAATACCGAAGAACCCAGAAGTAAGTGTGCAGTCTGAGAGTGAAGTGTTCTGTTGGGGTGAGACAATGAGGTCTACAAGATAAAGCGGGACATGATTATCCAAGACACTGTATTCTGAGAAAAAAGGCAACCACAAAAATAAACATTCTAGCATCTACAGAGTTTATTTTTAGAAATGGAAAATTACATGGTAATATACACGGTCAAAAGTTTTAGAACAACCAAATTTTTTTTATCCTTTTTCACTGAAAATTAATCAGTTTAATGTCTCATTGCACTCTGAAATGAAAGCATTGTACAAATAAGAAATTGGAGTTAAAAAAGAAATCACAGAGTCAGTTTACAGACCAAAATGTGTTCTAACCTTTGACTCATCAGTAGCCCCCTTTGGCAGATATAACAGCTGAACACAGCCGTGTCATTCTTTCTACAATAGAAATCAAATATTCTCCCATATCTGTAGCAGAAGTTCCCATAAATGCGGACCTTGTAGGTTGCTTTGCTTTCACTCTTCTGTCCAGTTCATCCCAAATCAGCTCGATGGGGTTTAAGTCTGGAGACTGTGCTGGACACTCCATGTTTTCAAGCTCACCATCTTGTTCTTTTTTCCTGAGGTAGTTCTGGCACAGCTTGGACTCATGTTTGGGGTCATTATCTTGCTGTAGGAACCAACTAGGAACAACTAGGTCCATACCAGAGGGTACTGCATGGTGCTGCAGAATGCTGTGGTTTTGGTTCAGGGTGCCTCTCACTCTGTACGAGTCACCAACCCTGGATCCAGCAAACAGCCCCAGACCATCACACTTCCTCCTCCATGTTTGACAGTTGATGCCACACACTGTGGAACCATCCTTTCACCTACTCGACGGCGTACAAAGATCCTGCGTGATAAACCAAAGATTTCAAATTTTGATTCATCAGTCCATAACACCTTCTTCCAGTCTTCAATATTCCAATGGACTCCAATGGTGTTTCATGGCCCAGACAAGCCTCTTTGTCTTATTCTGATGTCTGGCTTTCGTGCTGCAACTCATCCTGTCAAACCTGCAGCTTGAAGTCTTCTCTTCACAGCTGAAACTGAGACTTGCTCACTACGACCACTATTAAGCTGCTTGAAGCTGTTGTCCTGTGAGCCGCCGATCACACAAGCTGTTAACTCTCAGAAACTTGTCCTCTGGTTCAGTCGTGTCTTTGGGTCTGCAGACCTCTTCCTGTCACAGTTTGTTTCTGAGCCTTTGGATGCTGAAGGAAACATTATTTTTCAGTTTTGGCTAAACTTACCTTTGTACCATTTCCACCTTTTAATTGGACTTGAACAACATGAACTGCAATAAATAACTTGAAAATGGGTCTGTTCTAAAACTTTTGACCAGTAGTGTATGATGTTACTTGTACTATTTAAGCTATTAGTTTGAAATTCTGTTGGTGTTGTTAAGACTTTTTTAACAAGAACAAAGATATACCATTTGGCTTAGTTACACTATTTGCAAATGTTGTGTGGGCAATGGATCAAAAGTCTTAACATAAGTATTGTGCAGAAATAATGTCATCAGAGTAATTGTTTTTTTACCTTTTTTGTAAAACATTGTCACAGTACGGCATAACAACATGGTATGCAGGGTGCTCAGCTGCAGACAGGAAAGTACTGCAGAGGGTCATCAACACAGCCCAGAAGATCACTGGCTGCTCTCTGCCCAGCCTGGAGGTCATTGCAAACTCTCGGTACCTCAGCAGAGCTGGCAATATCATCAAGGACCATTCTCACCCCAGCAATCAACTGTTTGAACTATTACCGTCAGGCCGACGATACAGGTCACATAAAACCAGGACAAACAGATTCAGGGATAGCTTCTTTCCCAGAGCTATCACCGTAGTAAATAAGCACAAAAACAATTGAACCTGCTTAACTATACCATATTGTCACTGTCACTATATTATGCTGCTATTCATACTATCATTATATTAATGCTGCTATCCTGTATATATCGTACTTACTACTGTTTGAGTACTTACGATTGTTTTATTGTACTTTTTATATTTTACATTTATATTTATTATTGCATTTTGCACCAAGGGAGTGGCACTCCAATTTCGTTGTACCCTGTACAATGACAATAAAGGCTGTTCTATTCTATTCTATTCTATTCAGTTTAATGAAACTGCTATCAAATCTTGATCAGTTTGCAATACAGGGAACATGTGTTTTGCATAACAGCTAACACAAACAAACACATTACAATGAATTAATTAATTTTGGCAGCAAAAGGTCACAGGTCACAAAGCCAAAAAAATGCAATTGTAATATCTCTAAACTGGGGCGTTCCCCTTTTTGACCAGTGGCATCAAAGCCTGACACTAATGCATGACTGCAAATCTTAAGACCTTTTTAAAAAAATAATTTCCTGTGACTCCTTCCTCCTACTCTCTCCAGCAAAGTTGTAATGGCTTGCAGTCACGAGAGAGTCTTTGGTTACTTTTATTATGAATTAAACTAATACTGTACAAATACCTTCTTTTTGTAGGCTGTTTATATTTGTTTATGAAGCCTCCAAATCAGAAGAGTAGAAAACATAAAACAGTGATTTTCAAACGCTGCTAAAAGTCATAACTAAAATGTGCCAGTTTCACTTATCATGTGACCGAGTTCTTGCAGGTCGTAGCTGTTTTTCAAGAGTCTCCAAGGTTTTGGTCTCCTTGCAGTATCCTCCAACTCCTATCCAGGCTTAAATTTGGGGATTAACCTTTTAAATCAGCGGTTTCTGAGGCAAAGAGGCAGCTTTAAATAGGAAGGAGGTCCCTATAATTAAACATCTAAAATGTCCTTTTGTACATTTTTTCCTTCATTCCTTGGTGCAGCATGAGCGCTAACCTGTGTTGTTTAGAAAGAGAAATTTGTAGCTCTGGAAAAACATGTGCCACACCTGTGTGTTTCTTTGTTCCTGTCTTGTATTAACACCTTGCTTGCATGATAATAACCAAACAGCACAGTATTGATTTTTCTTATTTTTGTTCTCTGTGTTGTGTACAGAATGGTAGATCATATGGAGATTAAAAAGCCAAAGTGCATGTTTCAGTTAAAGGGTACATTGAACCAAAGACATTTCACTTTAGTCTCTTTGCCCACCTTCTCTCTTAGTTAGTCATAGAGTTAGTAATTCCACAGAAAATTGGCTACAACTAAATGAAACCTAAATATCTTCATTCATGTGATTTCTAATCAGTTTTTTGACCAGAAAGCTAGAATAAAATAAGGAACGGTAAAAATGTATCACATCTTTCAATGCTACCTCCTCTTCCACCAGTTTCTCTGTTATCAACCACCCACTTTACTCTGTCCCAGTCTGGTCTCATCGCCTCGTCCAACCCTGCTTTTAATTTTCGTCTTTACTTGCTTAGATTATTTTGCCACAGCAGTAATTCTCTGCTCGATTCAGCAGAATCAAAGGATCCCTTCCCTCCCTGTTTTCCATGCCTCCCATCACATTGCCCTTCTTTTCCTCAGCTCAGTATCCCATCCCAAATTGTGGATTGGCAATATATTAGTAAATTAACTGAAATAACTGAACTAAAATGTATGTATCAACTATGACTTGGCTTGTTACATTAATCATTTCTGACGTAAACACAGTGATTGACAAAAAGTTACAATCAAATTATTATTTATTTAATTATGTAAAAATGTTGCAAGCATATGTGCTACAGCATCAGTTTAACATCATCATTTCTAACTCAGTTTATCTCAGTTTGAGCCACTGATTACATCATGGCTACCTACCTGGACTTACCGTTAACAACGGTAAAAACAGTAATAATAATAATATTTATATTTATAACAAGGTGCAATAATAATTAATGTGCAATAATAACAGTGTGCAATACAAATACACTTATTCTTCTTTTTTATTACTAAGTTATTATACTGTGTTGTGTTGTTTGTGTTGCGTTGTGATGTGTCATATCGTGTCGTGTTGTGTTACATGTAGTGCCGACGTAGGACAGTTTTCCAATTTCATTGTACTATTGTACTATGTATGACTGTGCAATGACAATAAAGAGTTATCTTATCTTATCTTATGAAAACTCTTTCCACAAACTGGTATCTGTGACAGATGAACCAATTTCAGGAGTAAATGTTTTATTGTGTAGTCAACTTCTTTTCTATGAATTTTGGTTGAATAAAGTGCTGAAAACATATTATGAAGTGATACGTTTGAAATACTCCAAATTTTTTGCAGGTAACTGTGATTTATTTATTTAATGTTTTATATTAGGATCTTGCAAAAACCTTGCATTTCCTCAGGGGTTTCATTACATTAGTTTATTGCATTTACCCCAAAGAGGGTTAGCACATTTTACCTGACATTAGATGGGCCAGATCACTGGGAGATGATATTTTGATGTTACAACAGATCAGAAAACACACCATTTGCTGACAGCAGGTGTTGAGAAAAGAGACAAAAGAGCCATATTGGATATCCACCTTTTTAACTGCAAGAAGAAACCCACTGCCTGTGATTATGCACTCAGTAGTTTCCTACTACTAGCTCAAGTTCACTGTTAAAGAGTAATATACCAGCTAGGTTGAAACATCAGATTTTAATATAGCCTGATGCACCAGGAGAATAGATTGATTTATGCTGAGAGGTCTCGAAAAAGCATCTTCAGGCGCTTCTTTGGCTTGCCTGTTTTTTAAGGGAAGCACTCAGGATCGATGCACACTGACTGTTTGAACATCTGCAGTGGCAATGAATTACTCCTGTAGCTCCCCTGTGGTTCCACCTATACCTCAGTGCTGATGCAACTGGCAGCACTGCAGAGAACCTTTTAGACTTCATGTGCCACAATCACTCTTGAAGTTTGCTTTTGAGCATTAGCTGAACTTTTCCAACAACTGCAAATGAAGCATACACACAGTTTCACACTTTTTTATTGTGTTGCATGATTAGGAAAGCATTGTGATGAGTCTAGAGAATAGAAGCTTCACAGAAACCAGTTCATTGGCCAAGGCTTCAAACTGCCATCCAGTCGAGTATCCAGACATTTACTAGATCCAGGTTTAGCTACCAATGTCCTAAAGTAAGAAACCAAATGACTCTCCCAAGAGGCTACGTTCAACAAAGTTGTACACAGTAACAACTTAATCAAATCAATTTCAGTTCAATTTTATCCATACAGCGCCAAGTCACAACAACAGTCGCCTCAAGGTGCTTTAGGTAGACGCTACAATACATACAGGGAAAAACCCAACAATCACTTTGGCGACAGTGGGAAGGAAAAACTCCCTTTTAACAGGAAGAAACCTCCGGCAGAACCAGGCTCAGGGAGGGGCGGGGCCATCTGCTGCGACCGATAACTCCATTATCAATTCCATATTTATTCCACAATTTATTCTAACATTGTCACACTTTGCACCATTGTACATGTAAACATGCTACACATGTTGTTATTGTCTGTTGTCTGTTTGGTTATGTACACTGAGAACAAAGGAACAACTGGAGCCCAGATCCTTGTACGATACAGTGTCTTGGTCAAAAAAGCAGATTCTGATTCTGATGGATCTACATGATGTTTTTTATGTTGTTGGCTGCTCGTTGTTTGTACACTTATAATATAAAATGTCCCTTCCCAAAGATTTTTTGAAACCCTTTTCATGGTGTGTTTTTCTATCCAGGTATGCTTTTACTCCATTGACATTGTATATGGGATCATTATTATGTTGAAAAATGAAGCCATTGCTAATGACATGCTTTCCAGATTGTATTGCATCGTAGATGAAAATCCGATGGTGTTTTTCCAGGATTCAATTTTGACACAATCCCATACACTACCTGCTGGAATGCAGCACCAAAAACGTTGTCAGTAATCAAAAATTTCAAATCTAGATCCATCACTCCATCAGACTTGTCGCCCCTGATTTTCTGTCTGGTTCTTGTGTAATGTGTCATTGCTTAAGATTTTTACTTCTTCTCTCTGATGGGTTTAAACCAGGGGTCGGCAACCCTGGGCACGCGTGCCACAGCTGGCATGCGAAGGGTTAACTGATGGCACGCCCATAGCTGGACTGGCCATCGGGCATACCGGGCCTTTGCCCAGTGGGCCGATGGTGATTTTTAGTTTTTATGGGCCGATGATTTTTTTTTTTGTTTTTGTAATGGTATAAACAGTGAAAGGTGGTGGATTGGCTGGATGCTGGCCGATGTGTAAAAATAACTCAGTTGTTTGGTGGTGGCTGTGGCAGAGCTTCCACAGAGGCCAGCAGGTGGATGAGGGAAAGGGGAGGCAGGAGGACGAGTGTCAGGTGAACTGAACTTCAGGTAAGAAGTTATGACCTGCAGTCTATCTGGGTCAGATATAAACCAAGTTTAGGTGGAGTTTATTTTCCTTGTGCTGACTTTTTACAGTCAGTTACAATAACTCGTACTGGGTACTAGCTAGCATGATGGAGTTTCTATACAGCTGGGTGGGTGCTGTGATGTTACTGATAGTGAACTTTATTTTATTCATAAGGTTAGTTAGTAGAGTTGCCACCCCTTAAAAAACAGAATCGTCCTGCATTCAGAGAAAATATTACGTGTTTCGTATTGAGCTGAAAAGGAACACAGTTTGTCCCGGACTTCAGCCAGGATGGAAAAAAGACACAAAGCTGGAGTTATTCTGCGTCTTTACGCTGTCAGCTGCCTCTTCTTCTCTCATTCAATCATGAAACTGATCAATGATCAGCTGATCGGTATTTCTGACGCAAGTCCAGTCTTTCGTTTATTTATCGCCCACTTTGCGCCAGAAAGAGGAAACCAGCGGATGTCGTGCTAAACAGCAGCACGTTTAAGCTTGATCAGCTGATGTTAGAATTTATTTAATATTAATTGCTAGTATCAGCTGATGTTTGCTGGAGCCACAGCTGTAAAGCTGCTGGTCATGATGTCGGTTTGGATATGTGGTGAGAGGGAAACATGAAGATGAAACCAGGAGATGTCCTTACTGAATCATCAGAGCTGAACAGGTGATGGAGAAACAGGTTTACCTTTTAGGTGACATGAATGAGTTGAAGGGACGTTATGAACTGTTTCTGAGAGACAAATAACACCAGGATCCTTTTCTACGTAGCTGACAGCTGGTAACTGTGCAGGGGCGGGTCTAGTAAAGTTTTGCCAGGGGGCCAGGTAGGGCATTAACAGGGAAAGGGGGGGACAAGGAAATACTTTCTTATTCTCATTTAAAATGTCTAACTTTTAATAAATAATTATCTGAATCTTACAACCAAAGTTTTTATCTAATGTAAAATGTATAGAAATCATACATATACCAACAAGACTGTACATCACTGTCACAACAGTGTTTGTTTTCATTCAAAGGCTTCATGGCTTTTCCTATAATACCTGGTGGGCCGGTCTCTAGTCAAAATGCCCGGGCTGATTTTTTTGTCCCAGTCCAGCCCTGGGCACGACACTCAGTGAATTAATCTGTGAAGGTGCATTAAAAAATAAATGGCCCGGCCAGCGGTGCACATCGCAAATTAGCTCGCATACACACATTAGTTGTGCCGCCTCTTAATGACGGTATCTTAGCTAACAACCCCAACTATCAGATTCAACTTGTAATTAGCTAAAAATAACTTAGCCTACCGGTGAGAGGGACGTTGTTAGCTGGCAGTTTTTTCAAGCGATGTTGACATTTCCACATTCAGGAACTTCACATGCTTCAGGAGCTGTCCGCTCAGTGCAGCAACTGTTAATATAGAGCGTTATTAAATTTATTGCTAATGCAATGATGTGGCACATTGACTTCTGAGGAAATTTTAGATGGCACTCGTCATCAGTGTTGGGACTAACGCGTTATTAAGTAACGCGTTACGCGTTATTAAGTAACGCGTTACAGTAACTACGTTATTATTGTGGTAACAAGCACGGTAACTAGTTATTATGCCAGGAACGCGTTACTCGTTACTGGGATTTAGATAGGCTCGTTACTCGTTACTTCGTGTGGTGGATATCGCGGAGCTTCCACAGATTCAATAACATTAGCAAGTGGTGGAGGCCAGCAGGTGGATGAAGGAAAAGGGAGGCAAGAGGAGAGACCCGAAGCGGCCGCCGGTCCGCGTGTCAGGTGAACTGAACTTCAGGTAAGAAGTTATGACCTGCAGTCTATCGGAGTCAGATATAAACCAAGTTTAGGTGGAGTTTATTTTCCTTGTGCTGACTTTTTACAGTCAGTTACAATAACTCGTACTGCGTGCTAGCTAGCATGACGGAGTTTCTATACAGCTGTGTGGGTGCTATGTTACTGATGTTGAACTTTATTTTGTTCATACGGTTAATTATTAGAGTTGCCAACCGTCCCGTAAAAAACAGAATCGTCTGGTATTCAGAGAAAATATGACGCGTTTCGTACTGAGGTGAAAAGGAACACAGTTTGTCCCGGACTTCAGCTACAATGAAAAAGACACAAAGCTGAAGCTGCACCTGCCTCTTCTTCTCTCATTCTCTCCTGTTTCTACTTCAGTCACGAAACTGATCAGTGATCAGCTGATCGGCTTTTCTCTCTTGTTTGTTTATCGCCCACTTTGCGCCAGAAAGAGGAAACCAGTGGATGTTGCGCTGAACAACAGCAGCACGTTTAAGCTTGATCAGCTGTTGTTAGAATTTATTTAATATTAATTTCTAGTATCAGCTGATGTTTGCTGGAGCCACAGCTGTAAAGCTGCTGGTCATGATATCGGTTTGGTTATCTGGTGAGAGGGAAACATGCAGATGAAACCAGGAGATGTCCTTACTGAATCATCAGAGCTGAACAGGTGATGGAGAAACAGGTTTACCTTTTAGGTGACATGAATGAGTTGAAGGGAAGTTATGAACTGTTTCTGAGAGACAAATAACACCAGGATCCTTTTCTACGTAGCTGACAGCTGGTAACTGTGCAGGGGCGGGTCTAGCAAAGTGTTGCCAGGGGGCCAGGTAGGGCATTAGCAGGGAAAGGGGGACACAAAGAAATACTTTTCTTTATTATTCTCATTTAAAATGTCTCGCTTTTAAAAAAATAATTATCTGAGTCTTACAACAAACGATTGATAGATTGATACATATATACCATCAGAACAGTGTACATCACTGTCACAACAGTGTTTGTTTTCATTCAAAGGCTTTATGATTTTTCCTATAATGGTGGGCCGGTCTCTAGTCAAAATGCCCGGGATGATTGTTTTGTCCCAGTCCAGCTCTGTATGCAGCTCATCTGCAGTCTGGTGTTACCTACATCTTCCTATTCAGAAGGCAGAATTTCCAAGTTCTGAGTACAATCAAAAGCACCAAGACTGCAGTTTTTGTGTTGGATGTAAAAAGCAGGCTAGAATCATGGCGACGGTCAACGACGGTCCAGGCGTGGGATTTCTCTCGTGGAAATGTGCACATTATTTTTTCCTTTCTATTGGTAGGTGGCACAGTGCACTTGTGGCAAGTAAGCAAGCTAGAAGACTGACAATCTGGCTGGGTATCCAGTTATGGAAGCAACACATTAACAAGAGAATTCTGAGTAAAACCAAAGTTACTTTCCCTAGTAACTAGTTACTTTGAAAGTAACGAGTAACTTGAAGTAACTGAGTTAGTTTTTTAGAGAACTAGTAATGTAACTAAGTTACTAATTTAAAGTAACTTACCCAACACTGCTCGTCATCAAAAAGGTTGCCTACCCCTGGTTTAAACATACAGAGTAGGTGGTCTGCGGTGCAGGTTTGTTTCTTATGCCCTGGGCCAAAAAGCAACTATCACTCCTGAGAGAGGAGGTTATATCACTGTGATTGCAGTGATAGTGGTGCGATGGAGATGCACTTTACTGAGCTTCCATTAACCATCTTCTACTGCCAACAGCAGAAAAAGCTGAAAGACCCCTCCACCCCCACTACACTACCCCAAACATTACGCCACTCTCTTCACTCTCTTCAGCCTCCACACCCATATAAAATGAGTAATGTGTGCAACATGCACAGCCAGTAGAAGAATATATTCTCTCCCCAGCCTGGATGGCAGTGATGAATGTGTGGGACAAACTTGCTGCACAGTCACCCAGGCAGCTCCACATGCCCAAGGGAGTACAGAGAGCCAGATACACAGAGATAGTAAGAACGGGGCAGAGAGAGGAGTACTTGAAGCACTTTGATTTCTTTAATTCTAAGTGCATTCCAAGCTGACAGGATTGGGACATGGTGCTCCACGACCACCTCTCCTTCTCCAGTCATAAAACACAGCTCTAAATCTGCAGGGCTTCTCTCTGTTGGATAAAAGTGCCCTGAGTGCATTCACTCACCCCCTCCTTCTCTCCTGACCTCTGACTCCACTGGTGCAATACACCAGAAGAGATGGGTAGCAACAGCCAGTTTGTCTGTTAGTTTGATGGAGAGCCAACAAATAGTTTTGTCTGAGCCCACAGAGGCCTGAAGCGACCATCAGATGCCTATCAGTTAGAGACTATGACAAGTTAATGGCAACAGCTATTGTTTTTTCTGCAGCTGCCTCTTCAAGGTTGTTTCCACCACCCACACTGTTCCACTGGGCCTCTACTAATGTGGAACTGAGTGATAAACAGGAACACACTAACACCATTCAGCCATCATGGCTCTGTAATTAACAGGCCTGCTTTTATGTATAGTAAGTCCAAGGTTGGTTTCAGGTGTTAGCGCCAGTTCCTTCTGACAGTTTTGATGCAGAGACATTAGCAAATCTAAGGTACCCATTCAGTGCACATCAGAGATTAATAACCTCTCTCTGTGGGCTGCTCTCCACTGCTTCACGTCATTGTTTTCTATGCAGAGGAGTGGAGTGATACACTCCTCCTGCTCCATGCCCACCTGCCTGCCTGGTTAAATTTGTAGCAAGCTTACTGACATGCCTCATACATACAGCCAGCTTTTGCACATCATTGTGCTTTCCACGCAGCTTGCAGGATATGCAGAACAGACCAGTAAGAGACCAGTTTTTGCTGTCGCTGACACCTTTGTTTTTAGCCAAATAGGATAGACTCATCCACACTAACTGGTCTGTTTAGATGGGTGTGATGACAATGGAAAGAAAATTAAGAATACTGAGATGTGAAACATTATGATTTAAAACATTTCATTCATTCAGATGACGCAGAGTGGTTAATAGTTCTATAAATGTTAAGCCTTTTTACTGTATTATACAAACAACTCTATATGTTGTAACTAAAACCTGAGGCAACAACAGCAGATAATCTCCATAAAAAATGTCACGTGCTAGAACAACCCTATTCATCCTGGCTTAAATGATGAACAGGGTTGATCACAGGTGATCACAGGCCTTGCACTGGAAAGCCTCAGTGAACCTGAGGTGATTTGACAGGACATGAAACTATCAGTAAATTGTCCAGGGGTGATTGTGTTGTTCAGGTTCTTCAGCATGTAACACATAGCAGAATATTGTGTTAATTAATCATCATTTTGTTATCATCAAGAATAAAAAAAGAAGCAGGCTGACTTTCTATAAATTAAAATAATATAAAAACATATGATACTGTTAAACATTAGATTAACAGTAATATACTCTCTCAAACAGAAGCTTTTACTAAGATGTATGGCGGTATATAATAGGCTTCTATCTGCAAGTTTATAGTAAACACGGAATCAAATGTTTCAGATGTTTAGTTGGTCACCTCTACTCCCAATTCAGTATTTTCCTCAGTAGATGCTTTCATCGAGATGACATTTGGGAGAGTTTGCAGCAGTTTAGTCAGCAGGGCCATTGATAATGTGTTCGTTCAGCTGTTGGTTTCAGGACACTGAGAACTGTTATAGTGCAGGAGATGCTGGGCAATGTGAGGACAGCACTGATAACTCCATTCTAGAGTTTTCACCCTTGGGTTAATAGAAGTGAGTTGAAAAAAAATGTGTCCACTAACGCTTTTTCTGTGTCAGTGGCAGCAGAGTACTCCCCGCGTACTCTCAGATATTTTCTTGTTAAAATATGTTGAAGTCCAGATGAAGAAGCTGCTGCTGGGTGATTTATTGCAGACCTTGCTTTTTCTGACTGGTTACATCTCATTCCATCTTCTTTTATGCAAAGGACCTGCTCTTAATTTATAATGACCACCTACACATGTACTAATCATGCTGCTTAATCACAACTGGGGAGCTTCATAAACACGGTATTCATCTGGCCTGATTGCCATGCTGCTTGTGGATTATATAAAGAACAAAAGGAGGAGGTGGGAGAGCAGACAGATATAGAGATTACTGGGTAAAAGCCATCAGGTCTGCTCGAGAATGTCAAACCATATCTCCAGCACAACAGTCCTCAAATGTCCACTTTAAAATGGGCTGGTACTTAAATGGAAGGGTCCTACTAAAGAAGAGAAAGGTCAAACTAATTTCCCCGCTGTACACACTATAATAGTTTTTAGAACTTGCATATTGATTGTATGATCTAAACTGAGTATTGCACAACTGCAAAAAGGTTTTCACAGGTCTCAATGCATAATGTGAAAAACTAAGGGCACTGTTGCTGCGTCTGTAGGAATGAAGTTAAGTAGCACTTAAGTGTGAACACATCTATAAACACAAACGTTTGCTGGTCAGGAGCATTCAGGTGTGTGCTAGTGGATAGCCCAGGAAATTCAGCCCAAGCCAGAGGTCAAATGCACAATTTGTTGGCATATTTTCTACTGAAATGCAAAAAAATAACATTGAACATCCAGTTTAGTGAACGGAAAGGTGCTACATAAGTGCCATGCTACACAACGTGAGCAGTAGTGCTTGCTGCTACAAGAGTCACTCAGTCTATTACACCAAATTCATACCATCCATTCATCTGTGCCTACTGGGTAAATGCATGTTCAGAGTTCAGAACTTTGTCCAAGGATACTTTGACACATGAACTGGAGGAGCCACGGATCTTATTTTGAGGAATGACCTTTTACACTTTACTATACATATTGTATGTATGGTTAGCAGTAAGATGCATGATGTAAAGTAATACTATAATCATTACCCTCATAATCTTTCAGCCCCTGAAACAGGGAAGTTTTAGGTATTTTAATTAGTATTTCAAATACCACAGCCTTGTGATTCAAACAATGTAAGCCACTTTAAGTTTAAAAGTTTCATATTAAGTGAAATATAAGAACCCAACAGTAGATCATGACGCTGTCAATATGGGGCCCCACAATTAAAACATAGTGGTTGCCTTAAGGTCTTTAAAGCATCTGATGCTTTGATGTAATCTCTTTCCACTAATGACAAACAAATGTGCAGTTAATTGAAGTGCCACAAAATTGGCCTGGGGGTCTTAGAAGCCCTTTATGGTCTGGGAAGTTAGAGAAATGTTGTCATCTTTGAATACATTTGATTTGTGCTTCATTTTTCAATCTTTTCCTAAAGCACATTAAAATGGTATATGTGTTATTCCTTATCATAGTGTCTTTAGAACAGTTCATTTTCTTGTCTACAGATATCCACGATGAGAACGGGTTAAAGCCAGTCATGGTTTACATCCACGGAGGATCCTACATGGAGGGAACTGGCAACATGATTGATGGCAGCATCCTGGCCAGCTATGGAAATGTCATCGTCATCACAATCAATTACCGGCTCGGAGTTCTCGGTGAGTTCATCGCTTTAATTGAGGTGTTTTAACTGGTTTGGAGAAGTGCTGATTGTGACATAAGTGGTTTATTGATGTATTGATTGATTTGCCTGTTTGGCTTCCCCTCTTTCATTAACCGGCTCGCTGTTACATTCAGGGAGCTGGACATTAGAAACGTTCTTCTTTGATCACAATATTTATCTTTGAAGCTTTTACTTAAAAACTGATTTGCAGCTGAAATTCACACTTACACAGATATACTTGACACACTATTCCCACTCATCATTGTGGCTTTGGAGTTTTCAAACTGCAGTTTCCTTTTCCTATTCTCCAAGGTTACGACGTGGTTTGCATTTTTTTTCTGTATTTATCTCTGTTTAAAATACTATTATATCAGTGCAGCCCACATTTCTTATTAGGACAATTACCCTTTTCTTTTTGAGATGAACTATGGAAAGACATGTTTCTCTGAAAGTATTTTATCAAATTGTAACAACATTCGTTAATTTGACATGAAAAAAACACTTTAACCTAGCTATCTCAGGTTGTCAGAAGAAAATGTACAAATGAAGACAGATACAGCTCGTTTTTCCAGGCAAGATTCAGACTGACTCAAAGCAGCACTTTTTGTCATTATAGTAATTATTTAGATTAAGTCATGATGCAAATGGACAAAGACTTGGGTGCTAAGGCAAGTGTTTGGTGGACTGACTGTGTCAACATCAAAACAGCTTGCTGACTTGATGATGATGCTAATGATGAGGTAGGCATAAAGGCACTATGATTTTTCCTTTAGAAAACAATCATGCATGTATATTAAGATGGATGTTGAATTTGTTAATGAGTCTAAAATCCTTGGTTTCTCTGATGAACTTTATTACTTGCTTCATTTTTTCCTGATGGCAGTATGCAACCATTCTGCAGGGAATACAGTGGTCCCTCGCTATATCGCGGTTCACCTTTCGCGGCCTCGCTGTTTCGCAGATTTTTTTTGTGCAATTTTGCATGATTTTTTTTTTCGTACAGCACATTGTGTTCTGCATCCTGATTGTCAATCAATCTCCTGCTGTGTCTCCTGTCCAGTACAGAATGCATTCAGCTTGTCAAATTTACATAAATCTTCAACCGCTAGCAGTGTGACTCTGAAGTGCTGTACTGTATGTTTGTAAGTTTTCTCCCCTTTGGTTTCTATAATACTGGACTTATTTTTCTATGAAGGTTTGAGCTTTGAGAGTGTTCAAACAAGAGAGAAAAGTGTGAAAATGTCCATGCCTGTCTGAGAAAAGTGTATAAAGTGTGTAGTGAGGGGTTTTACAGCCTTAAAACATCTATAATAATTGTAAAAAATAAAGTTGGCTACTTCACGGATTTCAGCTATCGTGCGTTATTTTTAGAACGTAACTACCGCGATAAACGAGGGACCGCTGTAATTCTAAAACAGAGATGGATAAAAGCACCGAAGCCTTGTAACAGTTGTACTAACTTACAGTTACCAGTTTGAATAAGTAGTCCAAATTTCCTCTATAGTGTCTTTATAGCGTGGATAATATTATTTATAAATCCCTCATATTTTGGCATCCATGTCTTATACAAATAACCTGTTTCCACTCAGCATGATTGTAATTGTTCAGTTAGGTAAGATAAGAGAAAGATATTGTCTCTGTGTTCAAACTGCTTTGTAGAAGCATCATACAACTTTCATTTTCCTTTACATCAAGTTTGGTGAATTGACTGGTATATTGTTGCATACAGGAAATCCTGACCGGCTGTCTGTCTAAAGCAGGGGTGGGCACCGAGGGCCGGTGTCCCTGCAGGTTTTACATGTGTCCTTGAACCAACACAGCTGATTTAAATGGCTAAATTATCTCCTCAACACGTCCTGATGTTCTCCAGAGGCCTGGTAACGAACTAATCATGTGATTCAGGTGTGTTGACCCAAGGTGAGATCTAAAACCTGCAGGGACACCGGCCCTCGGGGCCTGGAATTGCCCACCCCTGGTCTAAAGGGTCAGAGTCTCTGCTTCTAAAGACTGTTGCCCTTTTAAAGTGGTGGTGGGTAGACACAGCTAGCTCTACCTGCCTGCAGTGCCTACCCAGCTTCCTCATGTATATCATTTAACTGAGTAGTCCCACAAGTCAGATTCGTTTACCAGCCAGTAGCGATGGGAATTCGGGCTCTTTTCAGAGAACCAGCTCTTTCGGCTCCCAACCGGCTCTTCAGGTTGTTTTGTTGCTTTAACTAATTTAATATCAACAACAATATAAAATTATGCACAAAAGGAATTACTAATGTAAAAAAAACGTGGTTTTATTTATATATGTTCATATATAAATATATGCAGTGGCCCCTAGAGACAAAGCACGTACAAACTCCAAAACACATTGCTACGTTAACTAACCTTCCTAAACAGAGCTACCTAGATCACTTAAATTACACAATTGAAAGCATATGTGTATTGTTTGTGTATTTATACACAAACACTCATATATATTCAAATAATTAAAAAAAAATATGTTCATTTACCTGTTACTACCACACACCAAATCCGGTCGTTGGTAATTCCTGGCTTGTGTAGCCATTAGGTAACAAAAGCTCAACACTGCCCCTAGCGTCCTGGAGCACCTCCGTTGTGTTTTGGAATTTGTACGTGCTTTGTCTCTAGGGGCCACCGTAAATATACTTTTATTTATTCACTCCACATAAAATGTAATAAATAAATTGTAAAATACAAAAACCAACAATTTACATTTCAACTTTTAACAATTTAAATTTTCAGCTTTTTCCTTTTAAACAAATTTAAAATGAAACAACACAAAACACTGCAAACCACAACACAATTAAATATAAATTAAAATATGAAAACAAAAAGAAGATGTACATTCTCTGTCATATGGGCCTGCATGAATAAACTTTCTGAATCCTTTATCATCCGCCACTGAAAATAGTTGTGGATGATTACTATACCTTTCTAATGTGACGTTGTTGTCCCTGGCTCTCTCTCTCTCTCCCTCCGTCTCTGTTCCTGTGCTACTGCGAGTGTAGCTACCGCCCCTCCCCCCTCTGCTCAGCGCAAGCACAAGGCTCGCGTGCGGAGAGAAGCGGGAAAAAAGTGCGAGAGAGAGGGTGAGAGAAAGAAAAGAAAAAAACACGGCTCCCAATAAGGAGCCGGCTCGCGTCGTTCACTTCAAAGAGTCGGCTCTAAGAGCCGTTTCGTTCGCGACCGACACATCACTACCAGGCAGACTGTCCCCTTAATGACCTGTTGCACTAATTTAGTGACTATAAAAATAAACCTAAAGGATCTGTTAAACCTGGTAAAACAGATCAAATTAAGTTTTGAAAACAAAATGTAATCTAGTGTGTGCTGTCAATGCTGTTGTTTATTTCTCAAATGACGGCTGCACATCACAGCTCTCAAACGTTGAACTGGATTAAATGAAACATTTAAGGGTACTGCCTAATGAAGACGGTGTGGAAATCTTTTTATTTCTTGACAGATAAATTGACATTTGTTTGCCTGACTATCCCAGGTATTGCTGGTATGCATTCTGTCTTCGAGTAGCACCGCATTTATCCATGTTCTAAATCAACAAATTACATACAGTGGGATGCAAAAGTTTGGGCAACCTTGTTAATAGTCATTATTTTCCTGTATAAATCGTTGGTTGTTACAATAAAAAATGTCAGTTAAATATATCATATAGGAGACACACACGGTGATATTTAAGAAGTGAAATGAAGTTTACTGGATTTACAGAAAGTGTGCAATAATTGTTTAAACAAAATCAGGCAGGTGCATAAATTTGGGCACTGTTGTCATTTTATTGATTCCAAAACCTTTAGAAGTAATTATTGGAACTCAAATTGTCTTGGTAAGCTCAGTGACCCCTGACCTACATACACAGGTGAATCCAATAATGAGAAAGAGTATTTAAGGGGGTCAATTGTAAGTTTCCCTCCTCTTTTAATTTTCTCTGAAGAGTAGCAACATGGGGGTCTCAAAACAACTCTCAAATGAGCTGAAGACAAAGATTGTTCACCATCATGGTTTAGGGGAAGGACACAGAAAGCTGTCTCAGAGATTTAAGCTGTCTGTTTCCACAGTTAGGAACATATTGAGACAATGGAAGACCACAGGCTCAGTTCAAGTTAAGGCTCGAAGTGACAGACCAAGAAAAATCTGGGATAGACAGAAGCGACGAATGGTGAGAACAGTCAGAGTCGACCCACAGACCAGCACCAAAGACCTACAACATCATCTTGCAGCAGATGGAGTCGCTGTGCATCGTTCAACCATTTGGCGCACTTTACACAAGCAGATGCTGTATGCGAGAGTGATGCAGAGGAAGCCTTGTCTCCGCCCACAGCACAAACAGAGCCGCTTGAGGTTTGCTAAAGCACATTTGGACAAGCCAGCTTCATTCTGGAATAAGGTGCTGTGGACTGATGAAACTAAAATTTAGTTATTTGGGCATAACAAGGGGCGTTATGCATGGAGGAAAAAGAACACAGCATCCCAAGAAAAACACCTGCTACCTACAGTAAAATATGGTGGTGGTCCCATCATGCTGTGGGGCTGTGTGGCCAGTGCAGGGACTGGGAATCTTGTCAAAGTTGAGGGAAACATGGATTCCACTCAGTATCAGCGGATTCTGGAGACCAATGTCCAGGAATCAGTGATAAAGCTGAAGCTGCACCGGGGCTGGATCTTTCAACAAGACAACGACCCGAAACACTGCTCAAAATCCACTAAGGCATTCATGCAGAGGAACACGTACAACGTTCTGGAACGGCCATCTCAGTCCCCACACCTGAATATTATTGAAAACCTGTGGTGTGAGTTAAGCTGCCCATGCTCGGAAGCCATCAAACCTGAATGAACTAGAGATGTTTTGTAAAGAGGAATGGTCCAAAATACCTTCAACCACAATCCAGACTCTCATTGGAAGCTACAGGAAGCATTTAGAGGCTGTAATTTCTGCAAAAGGCGGATCTACTAAATATTGATTTCATTTCTTCATTTCACTTCTCAAATATCACTGTGTGTGTCTCCTATATGATATATTTAACTGACATTTTTTATTGTAACAACCAACGATTTATACAGGAAAATAATGACTATTAACAAGGTTGCCCAAACTTTTGCATCCCACTGTACATACACTCCTGTGAAAATGTGTCACACAATTTCCAGCTTAGATGCTACGAACACCACCCCTGACATGAAACAACTCAAGTTGTTAATTTCACAACTTGATAACCAGCTTTATGTGGCTGCGTCACCAATGTTAGGTTAAGTGAATCCAGATAACAGAAAGAATGTTGAGTATGAGTATGTTGAACTTGCTTCGTACTATAGGGCCCAGGTTAGGTCTGTAGCAAGTTACCATGGCGATTTACCCTAGTAAGAAGTGAAATGCTTTCATAGTACTGAAAACCCAGGGTTACCCCTGAAGTTACCTGGACAAGCCAAAATCCTGCTGGTAGTACAGGCCTGGAAGTCCCTGGAAATTGTTAGGATAAGAGCAGCTACAAGTGCATTGGACAAACCATATATGATGATCTCCCACAGGCTAGCATCTGCTCATCAGTGAAGTACAGAATGCAGCACTAAATAGTAAAAACAAGCACCAGCCTGAGGGCCAGTCTGAAACCAAGGAGGAAAGTAGCTAGAGTATTTAGCTATACACCTACCAAGTTGTTAAGACAATTTTGCATAATTTGTACACAAAATATGCACAAAAATATCTGACATGTAACAGATGAATTATCTATGTAAACCTGTTGCTGCAACCTCCCTGGCCTTTAGCTTCTTGCAACCATATGTGCTTCAGCTATAGGTGTATAACTTGAAGTCACATGGATTCTCTCGTGATCATGGCTTGCATGTAGAAAAGCTACAGGAAGCATATATAGACTATTGAATGTTTGCAGATCAGGGAGCCACAGATGAACCCCAGTCAGACCAGTCTGGTAGGACCTTTGCTGTTTTCAGTGTCTCATGTTGTTGTGTTTATTCTTGTGCTTGAAATTTTCAGGCAGAGCCCAACAAGAACCCTGTCTAACATGTGGTTAGGAAAACGTCCATAGGTGTTCAGCTGAGCTGAGATCTTATTGCTACAAAGGCTATAACATGGGATTTGCATATTGTTCTTAAACTTGTCACTCATCTGTACATATAGATGAGTGAAACTTGTCTTGACACCTCTTGTTGTTCACATCTGATGAAGCTGTTTTCAACAACCACCTTGTTATACGGATACACACATATATAAAACACTTATCTCTGTGTTAAATATGAAATTTCCTTCATGGTTGTTTTTTCCGGGTTTTAATTTTAAGTGTGCTCCATATGGTTTGTCTGCTGTTTGCATGAGGTTTGTTGTTTAGTGAAATGAAGCCACAGTATATCCTTATGAACACTGCCACTGCTCTGCTCTGCTGCGCTGTGCCGTGCTTTGCTCTGCTTACCATTTGTTATAAGGCCGAGCTGTCTGCACCAGTCTCTATATTTAGTTTCCTGGAAGCCGGGGGGAAAAGGTGTTCTGGAAAAGTGTGCACTGCAGAGAGGAAAAAAGAGAAGAGGAGAGAGACAGAGAATGAGAAAAAGAGAGAGAATACAGATGAAAAAAAACGATAAAGACAACTGATGAAGGAGAACAGTAGGACAAATGCCAAAAAGACAATCAGAATGGCAGCTTAGCTAGAAAGTTGATTCTGTTCAGCTTTCAGCAGAATCAACTTTCTGGATTAACCATGCATCGAGACATTCAAATACTAAAATCTTTATGTAACAAAGAAAAAAAAGGAAACAAAAAATCACTCATTAGCATCAATCTGGTTACTTAAGCATGATAGAGTGGCGTTTTGAACAAACTGGTGACAGACCTCAGACCGTGTTTGTTACTTTGTTTCTTTTTCCTACAGAGAATGGAACATTTTGGGGTTTGAGTGGCTTGATTTTTAAGATTTCTATCATCATCCTGCTCTATTATTTGGTGTGTTCCAATACAGCTAAACTATTCTCTGTTACATTTAGGAGAAAGCAAAGTGACACAAAAGTCAAAGGTTCACTTCCATGAAAACCTTTGTCTGATTTAAAATGCTTCAGCAAGCTTACTACCAAGAACAACAGAGAGAGAGTTTCTCCCAAACTGACTGACTGTTCATTTCAGTTTAATATCCTTCACTTTAAACAAACCCCATCTAGTTTTCAATTCAAAAAGGTTTTTTTATATAGTGCTAAATCACAACAATAATCACTTTATCTCTCAAGTTCAAAAAAGAAAGTATAGAAAGGCTTATGGCCTTCCTAGATCCGGTGAGCACACCTGATCTCAGAAGCTAAGCAGTATGGGGCCTCGTTAGTACTTGGATGGGAAGCCATCTGGAAATACCAAATACTGCAAGCTTTGGGACGTATCTGTGGCTCAAGGGGTAGAGCTGATTGTCTATTTGGAAGGTTGGTGGTTTGATCCCCGACTACTGCATTTTGCATTTGTCCTTGCTGAACCCCAAACTGCCCCCAATACCCCCATCAGCATGTGAGTGTGTGAACGCTTACTTAAAGTGTTAGGTACTTGTATGAATGTAGGTGAATGAGGCTCATAGTAAGAAAGTGCTGTGAGTGGAGTTCACAGTGCAAATGAAATCCTACAGCAGTCTGAGCCAAAAAACCCACAGACACAAGTGAGGAATCATTCAGGGTCACTGGATCCACCCCTAACTGCAGGTTTTATCAAGTTTTGATGCTATATATCTTCCAAAGATCCTTTAGTACTGCATCAAACAAAAAGCACCCACTGAGAGCACAGCCTTACTTGTGATTCCTGAGTTTCCAAAAGTAGAATGGGAGCGCTTCAGCTATCAGGCCCGTCTTCTGTGGAACCAGCTCCCAGTTTGGATTCATAATGTCCCATGTGCTTTTAACAGTGGACTTAAATTGAACTTTTTGAGTATATAAAAAAAAAGCTTAGACTCAGGACTGGTTAGGGTGACCCTGAAACATATTCTAGGCCTTAGGCTCAGCCCACTGGAGAACCTCTAATGCACTGTTTTTGACTCTCCAATGCTGCTATTCTATGCCATTAACATGTGTTTGCTCTCTCCTGCAGTTTTTGTATTTTGTTGTTTTGTATTCTCTCTGTGCACCTTTTGCTAAATTTTCTTTCCCTTCGTCTCCCAGTCAATTATGAGACATCGTTAAAGAGGCTTTGTGCCCAACCATCGTCAACTATCTCTCTCTAACTAGTGAATTTAGCGAAAGCATCCTCTTGTCCTCTTGACATTGTATCTGCATCATTAGTCAAAAATGTCTTCCAGGCTATTGGTCCATGTGTGCTCACTCTAATCAACTCTTCACTGGCGTCTGGTATATTTCCGGTTTATTTTAAAAATGCTGCCATTCTCCTACTTTTAAAAAAACCTCAGCTAGACCCTTCTCTTTCGAGCAGTTACCGGCCAATCTCTAAATTACAGTTAATTGCTAAGTTTCTAAAAAGGTTGTGGCTAAGCAACTTATAGCGGCTCTGGACAAACACAGCATTTTTGATAAGTTTCAGTCTGGCTTTTGTTGAGTTCACTCCATGGAAACAGGCCTTCTTGGGTCTCTAGTGACATTTTGATTAGTAACGATGCAGGAAAATGATGTGTTCTGCTTATGTTGGACCTCGCGTCGGCGTTGACCACCACGTCCTGCTTGAAAGGCTAAAACATTTGGTTGGTGTACCTGGAACTGCCTTGGAGTGGTTCTCATATCTACATCACTGATGTTTTTCTGTGGTGGTCTCTGATTTTAGGTCATCCTCTACCTCCCTTACTTATGGTGTCCCTCAGGGTTCGACTATTGTTTTTAATACATCTTGTCAGAAGAAAATTGTGTATGTGATCAGCTACATGAAATGAATTCTTTCATTTATCATTAAGCACATGTCTACGTGACTTTTCACCTAGTAACTTGTGTGATGAACTTATTCAGCTACTAACCGCTTCCTGTTTTCAGAGAACATTTAGATGTAGAGAAGAGAAACCTCAGCTCTTTTACAAGAACATACAGATGTAGAAAAGGGAAAAACCCGCTGCTCTGAGTGACGTTGTTATCTTTGTACACACACACACACAGACACAGAACTGTATAAATAAAGCACGCAGGCAATGATGAGACGCAGGTCGTGCGTCCATGACTGCCCTCGCGAGTGAAAGAATCTGCAGTGTCTAAGCTGAAGAAAGACCAGGGTGATTTTTAGAAATCCCCTGTCACATCTTCAATTCAATTCAATTGAATTTTATTTATATAGCGCCAAATCACAACAACAGTCGCCTCAAGGCGCTTCACAGGTACAGAGAAAAACCCAACAATCATATGACCCCCTATGAGCAAGCACTTTGGCGACAGTGGGAAGGAAAAACTCCCTTTTAACAGGAAGAAACCTCCGGCAGAACCAGGCTCAGGGAGGGGTGGGGTCATCTGCTGTGATTGATTGGGGTGAGAGAAGGAAAACAGGATGAAAGACATGCTGTGGAAGAGAGACAGAGATTAATAACAGGTATGATTCGATGCAGAGAGGTCTATTAACACATAGTGAGTGAGAAAGGTGACTGGAAAGGAAAAACTCAATGCATCATGGGAATCCCCGGCAGCCTACGTCTATTGCAGCATAACTAAGGGAGGATTCAGGGTCACCTGTGTAATATTCTGTTCTCAAACCATGAATAAAGTATTCTTAATCTGCTTCGTGAGCCACCATTTTCTTTATTGCCGCTCGTTCAGTTCACATAACCACACCCACTTCCGTAAAACAAACACTCCCCGTTGCCACTACGGCAAACCACAAGGGACAGTAAGCACGGAGTGCAAACATTATAAACAATACAACATCTCCCTTTTTTCAAATGTCTGCCAGTGACACAGCTGGTATGCATTTCAAAGTAGAACATCCTGAACAAGATAAGGAACAGTTTTTCAACACTGTCATGTGTAAAATTATTGCGGCATAAGACTAACGACAACAATGCAACACGGGATATGCACTCATTAGTACATCGACATTTGATATGTTTATTTTTTTTTTCTTTTAGGGCAGCAATCCGCCTATACCCTTTACAATCACAGGTCAAGGATGACCCTTGGTTTGACCACTCGTCCTGATCTGGTGGTCAGTGCAAGGCTAGTGTCCATGGTTGGTGTTTTAGTGTCTCTAGATGGCGAATGTGGTCCCCCTGCTGCAGCCTCGGTAGTGGGGCGGTGCTGCGATTGTAGTACTGCCTCTGATGCTCTTGTCTTTCCATCCGTGTTTTTTGCACGACCGTCTGGCTTATGATGCGAGGTACCAGCTGGTGTCCGGTGATGGGAATCACTGAGCGCAGACGTCGACTCATGAGGAGCTGCGCGGGTGACCTGAAGCCATCAGCTTGGCGTGTTCCTTTGCTCCAATAGAGACAGGTAGGGATCTACTCCCTGAGCATGAGCTTTATCCAGAACTGATTTGGCCGTTTTGACTGTTCTTTCGGCAAGGCCGTTGCTTTGTGGGTACAAAGGGCTTGAGGTCGTGTAAATGGTAAATGGCCTGTATGTGTATAGCGCCTTACTAGTCCCTAAGGACCCCAAAGCGCTCTACACATCCAGTCATCCACCCATTCACGCACACATTCACACACTGGTGATGGCAAGCTACGTTGTAGCCACAGCCACCCTGGGGCGCACTGACAGAGGCGAGGCTGCCGGACACTGGCGCCACCGGGCCCTCTGACCACCACCAGTAGGCAACGGGTGAAGTGTCTTGCCCAAGGACACAACAACCGAGACTGTCCAAGCCGGGGCTCGAACCAAAGTGTGGACAAAGTCCCATGTGACTGCAAAATCCTTGAACTCTCGAGAGCTGTACTGTGGGCCGTTATCTGAGATAAGCTTCTCTGGTATACCATGTCTGGCGAATATGGCCTTGAGTTTTTTGATGACGGACCCTGCAGTGGTAGAGAATAGTCCACAACTACTAAGTAGTCCTGTCCATGCCATGTGAAGAGATCTGAGGCCACGGCCTGCCATGGTCTCTCAGGAATCTGGTGTGGAATGAGAGGTTCTTTGGGATTCGCTGCGCGCCTCTCCTGACATATGGAACAGTTTTCCACCGTGGCAGCTATGTCCTTGCCCATGCCTGGCCAGAAGAGGGCGTCCCTCACTCTCTGCTTACTCCGCTCAATCCCCATGTGCCCAGTGTGGATTCTCTCCAGCATATTGTTTCTTAGGGCTGTTGGCACTATGATTTTGTCACCTTTGAAGATGATGCCGTGGAAGTGTGAAATTTCATCTCTGAAATTCCAGAAGTCCAAAACGGTTTTGGGGCATTTTCTCCTGTCCTCAGGCCAGCCATCATGCACAGTTTGCTTCAGCAGGGTGAGCTGCGGGTCGCTTCCTGTTGCAGCCTGTATCTCTGAGAGCTTTTTGTCACTTACTGGGAGGCTGTTTATCACTGAGTGGATCTGGTCCTCCATGCCTTCACTCAGCGTGCTGTCTTGCTCGAGCAATGGTTTCCTGGACAGTGTGTCGGCCACAGGTATGTCTTTTCCGGGCCGGTGCACGATCTCTATGTCGTATCTCTGCAGCAGTAACAGCATGCGCTGCAGACAAGCAGGGGCTACAGAGATTGGCTTCTTCAGTATGTGCTCCAATGGCTTGTGGTCCGACTCGACGATGACTCTTCTGCCGTATATGTAGGTGTGGAAACGCTTGCATCCAAACAACACTGCAAAGAGCTCTTTTTCGATCTGTGCATAGTTAACCTCTGTTGGGGTCAGTGTCTTTGAAGCATATGCTATTGGGTGTCCGTCCTGCATCAACACAGCTCCCAAACCATACTTCGATGCATCTACCTGTAGCCGTAGCTCCTTGGTCGTGTCGTAGTCCGAGTCTTGCTTGAGCAGCTGACGCAGCGGTGCGTTCACTTCTGATAGTCGTGGTGAGAATCTAGATAGGTAGTTCGCCATTCCAAGAATTGTCTCGAGCTCATTCTTATTCTCAGGAGGTGGCATGTCCTTTATGGCCTGCAGTTTCTTCGGGTCTGGCTGGATGCCCTCGCGGGTGAGTTTGTGTCCAAAGTAACTCACTTCTGTGGCGCCTATGACACATTTCTCTGGATTGAGACGCACTCCTCACTCCCTTGTGCGCTCAAGCATGGCACGGAGGTTCTCGTCGTGTTCCTCCTTTGTCCTGCCAAACACAAGGATGTCATCTACGATGGCTGCCACTCCATTGAGCCCTTCGTATGTCTCATCGATTTTCCTTTGGAAAATGTCCTGTGCTGATATTATCCCAAAAGGAAGGCGCAGAAAGCGGTACCTGCCAAAGGTCGTGTTGAAGGTGGTGAGGAGCGATGACTTGGTGGTTAATTGGATGGCCCAATAGCCTGAGCGAGCATCCATGACACTGAAGTACTGTGCTCCTGCCAGATGACGATTATGCCATTTTTCTCCATGTCATCCAACTCCAGTTTCAGTCGTTCCCGCAGTGTGAAAGGGATCCTCCGTGGGGGGCACACGATGGGCATGGCGTCTGGGTCAATGTGTAAGTGGCATTCTCCTGGGAATTTCCCTATGCCTTTAAACACATCAGCAAACTCCTCCATGACGCTTGTGATCTGTACTGACATGACCAGCTTGACTAGGTTTAGATCCAGGCATGCTCTCAACTCTAACATGGGGGGTGCTGCAGTTTCTACTATGTCAAAGGTCAGCATCTTGTGAATGTCTTTCCATCTGCACTTCAACTGGCAGGTGCCTTTGATGTTGAGTTTTTCTCCACCATAGCCAGATAGTGTGCGTGTGGGCGGTGCCAAGCTGACCTGCTTGAAATACTTCTTACTTTCTACGTCAGCGTAAGCCTGTTCATCAGCCTCCCCTTCATTGCACTTTGTTATGGAATCTATGAATAGCTCCGTTTCATCGCTTGGAGTGTCAGGGTTAATAGAGTACACTGGGTTGGGTTGATGTTGTGCTTCTGAACGGCATGCTTTGGCAAAGTGGTTCATTTTATTGCACTTCTTGCACCCCTTCTCTTTTGCAGGGCACTCCTCCTTCTGGCTGTGTGCTCGCGCACATCTTCCACACAATTTCCCCATCTTATTATGATGAGGTGCCCTCCTATGTTTTTGCTGCGTACTCTGGCGTTTAGCGGATACTGCATGCGCAGGTGCTGCTCCCTGCAGGCTTGTGTGTGGATCGACCATGGCTTTCAATTGATTTTGTGTGATCTCATAGGAGCGTGCAATGTCTATGGCTTTTTCTAGAGTCAAATCTGACCCTTGGCTCAGCAGCTTTTCTCTAACTTGTGGGAAACTGGTTGCAAAGACAATCCTGTCTCGGACCATTTCATCACTGTTAACATAGCCACACTGCTT
The DNA here is from genome assembly GCF_013358895.1 of Oreochromis aureus. NCBI lineage: Eukaryota > Metazoa > Chordata > Actinopteri > Cichliformes > Cichlidae > Oreochromis > Oreochromis aureus. The sequence continues at coordinate 2,072,016 of NC_052963.1, read as the reverse complement.
GACGAGTAGCTTTAACTCTGTCACAAAGTGTTCAAATGAGTCTCCTTCGCCTTGGAGTCTTTCATTAAACTTGTATCTAAACATTAGCTTCACATGTTGTACGAACCTCCGCCAGGCATCGGGAAGATTAGCTGAATCCTTGTCCATCCATGGTGCAGGAACTCCCGACGAATCCATTTCGCGCTGTCAGCGGGCGTTTAGTCCGAATTACTCTGACACCATGTAATATTCTGTTCTCAAACCATTAATAAAGTATTCTTAATCTGCTTCGTGAGCCACCATTTTCTTTATTGCCGCTCGTTCAGTTCACATAACCACACCCACTTCCGTAAAACAAACTCTCCCCATTGCCACTACGGCAAACCACAAGGGACAGTAAGCACGGAGTGCAAACATTATAAACAATACAACAACCTGGTCCAGCCCTAACTATATGCTTTAGCAAAACGGAAAGTTTGAAGCCTAATCTTGAAAGTAGAGATAGTGTCTGTCTCCCGAATCCAAACTGGAAGCTGGTTCCACAGAAGAGGGGCCTGAAAACTGAAGGCTCTGTGTTGGGTCTGTTCCCACAAACCCCGCTAATTCTAGAGACTTATTCATCATGAATGAAAACAAGACAGTCGATCGATCGATTACTTGCGCAAGGGAGGCCTCATCTGTGTCCAGCACGAAAATGACCCCAAATCCGGCCTCCTCTCGCTGCCTTTTATTGAGAGACAGTTCACACAAAACACAGCAAAGCAACACCCACATGGTTCTAAGGCATTGTATGTATATGTGTGAACTTTTATATGTAAGTAGGAATGTGTGTGTGTGTGTGTGTGTGTGTGTGTGTGTGTGTTTTGGGGGTGCGTTTGTGTGACCTCCTGATGACCAAAGGGTCATAAAAGCAGGAAGCTTACAACACAAGAAACAGATCTTTCAGATAGGATGTATCTACAATAAAACCTCCCCCAACACAAAGTGGTTAGAGGTGCTCAGGATCAAAGGAATGGCTTTGATAATACTGCTTGAACTAAGACTGTACAAATTTAAGAAACACAATGGCAACATTCAACAATTAGACCTAACACTCTGCCTCCCATTCTACTTATAAATACTCTAGGAACAACAAGTAGGCCTGCAGTGTGAGAGCGAAGTGCTCTAATAGGGTGATATGGTACTACAAGGTCATTAAGATAAGATGGGGCCTGATTATTTAAGACCTTGTATGTGAGGAGCAGGATTTTGAATTCAATTCTGGATTTAACAGGAAGCCAATGAAGGGAAGCCAAAACAGGAGAAATCTGCTCTCTCTTTCTAGTCCCTGTCAGGACTCTTGCTGCAGCATTTTGGATTAACTGAAGGCTTTTCAGCAAGTTTTTAGGACATCCTGATAATAATGAATTACAGTAGTCCAGTCTGGAAGTAATAAATGCATGAACTAGTTTTTCAGCATCACTCTGAGACAGGATATTTCTAACTTTAGAGATGTTGTGCAAATGGAAGAAAGCAGTCTTACATATTTGTTTAATATGTGCATTGAAGGACATGTCCTGGTCAAAAATGACTCCAAGGTTCAGTGTTACTTGAGGCCAAGGTAATGCCATCCAGAGTAAGAATCTGCTTAGATACCATATTTCTAAGATTTTCAGGGCCGAGTACAATAACCTCAGTTTGATCTGAATTAAGAAGCAGAAAGTTAGCGGCCATCCAGCTCTTTATGTCTTTAAGACATTCCTGCAGTTTAACTAATTGGTGTGTGTTACCTGGCTTCATGGACAGATAGAGCTGCGTGTCATCTGCATAGCAGTGAAAATGTATGCTATGTCTTCTAATGATGCTGCCTAAGGGAAGCATGTATAATGTAAATAGAATTGGTCCTAGCACTGAACCCTGTGGAACACCATAATTGACCTTAGTGTGTGAAGAGGACTCTCCATTTACTTGAACAAATTGGAGTCTATTAGATAGATATGATACAAACCACTGCAGTGCAGTACCTGTAATACCTACAGCATGTTCTAATCGCTCTAATAGGATATTATGGTCAACAGTATCGAACGCAGCACTGAGGTCTAGCAGGACAAGCACAGAGATGAGTCCACTGTCAGAGGCCATAAGAAGATCATTTGTAACCTTCACTAAAGCTGTTTCTGTGCTGTGATGAGCTCTGAAACCTGACTGAAACTCTTCAAATAAGCCATTCCTCTGCAGATGATCTGTTAGCTGTTTGACAACTACTCTTTCAAGGATGTTTGATATGAAAGGAAGGTTGGAGATTGGCCTATAATTAGCTAAGACAGCTGGGTCTAGAGATGCTTTTTAAGTAAAGGTTTAACTACAGCCACCTTGAAGGCCTGTGGTACATAGCCGATTATTAGAGATAGGTTGATCATATTTAAGAGTGAAGCATTAATTAATGGCAGGACTTCTTTGAGCAGTTTTGTAGGAATGGGGTCTAAAAGACACGTTGATGGTTTGGAGGAAGTAATTATTGAAGTTAACTCAGAAAGATCAATTGGAGAAAAAGAGTCTAACTTAACATCGATGGTACTAAAAGTAGCTGTAGATAATATTACATCTGTGGGATGATTATTGGTAATTTTTTCTCTAATGATAAGAATTTTATTTGTGAAGAAGTTCATGAAGTCATTACTAGTTAACGTTAAAGGGATTGTTGGCTCAGTAGAGCTCTGACTTTTGTCAGCCTGGCTACAGTGCTGAAGAGAAACCTGGGGTTGTTCTTATTTTCTTCAATCAGTGATGAATAGTAAGATGTTCTGGCTTTATGGAGGGCTTTCTTATAAAGCAGCAAACTATTTCTCCAGGCTAAATGATGATCCTCTAAATTTGTGACACGCCATTTCCTCTCCAGCTTACGAGTTATCTGCTTTAGGCTACGTGTTTGAGAATTATACCACGGAGTCAGGTACTTCTGATTTGAGACCTTAGTTTTCACAAGAGCTACAGTATCCAGAGTCGTACGTAGTGAGGAGGTAAAATTATTAACAAGATAATCGACCTCTGTTGGAGTAGCGTTCAGATAGCTGCTCTGCTCTATGTTGGTACAGGGCACTGAAGATGATAACAGTGGGTGGATTATATTCTTATACTTAGTTACAGCACTTGGCTGCACCAGCTACAGGGGCCTGGCTAGCTACGGGTGAATGAAGGGTGCGAAGCCGAGTCTCCAATTCAGTAATCCTGGCCTCCAGAGCTGCAAATATGCTACATTTGTTACAGGTATCAATACTGCTAAAGGAGGCCGAGGAGTAGCTAAACATCTGACACAATGAGCGGGAAAGTGCAGGAGGGACAGGTGAAGTAGCCATGGTGCTAACGAGTCGGCTACGAGCTAAGCTAAGCTAGCGAAACAGTACAGAGACAGTGAGTGAATACTTTGGCTATCAATTAGGTAGTGAGTACACAGAAAGGGTGATTCAGATGAAGCACGTGAAGATTATACTATGAAAAAAGAATGTATTTAAAAGTTTTTAATTAAATTGCTAAGCAGATAAACTACTCAGAAACACCACTGTGTTTGAGCAGGAACAGGAAGTGATACTCTACCACAGAGCGAGCGAACACCAAGTCTTCTCCCCCTCCTGCATATAATGGGCACCTTCGAGAACATTTCCTAACACTGTTATGCTGATGACATTCAGTTGTACGTTTCTTTTAAGCTCCATGATTTATCTAAGCTCCAGCTTCTGAATGACTGCTTAGATTCTATCAAACGTTGGATGGCTGCAAATTTCCTTCAAATCAACGAGGGGAAAACTGAAGTCCTCTTATGCGCTCCCCAGATAGTGAAAGCCCTTGGTCCTCTCTCGGTCTATGTTAAATCCTCTATCAGGAATTTAGGTGTCACTTTTGACTCGACTCTCACATCGGATGGTCATCTTAAATCTCTGGTTCGGTCTTGTTTTTATCATTTAAGAAATGTGGCTAAGTTAAGCACTAGTTTATCTCGCTCTGAACCTATACATGCATTTATTTCTTCACGCTTCAACTATTGCAACTCACTGCTTATGTGTCTAAGCAAAGGTTCCCTGGAGCTTCTGCAGGTTGTGCAAAACGCTGCAGCTAGGTTTTTGACAAAATCCTCTAAGTAGTCACATGTGACACCGCTGCTATCTCAGCTACACTGGCTTCTTATTGAATTCAGAGTCCATTTTGACTGGCACCAGCCTACATCTCTGATCTGCTACAGCCCTATGTCCCTAGCAGGTCCCTGAGATCATCTGATCAGGCCTTACTTGCTATCCAGCGCACTAAGAGGAGAACTAAGGCTGATAGAGCTTTTGTGCCCCTAGACTGTGGAACTCTCTCCCCTAAACCTTAAGAACTGTGGACTCAGAACTGTGTTTTTAAAAAACAACTCAAAACTCACCTTTTTAAAATTGCTTTTGGTTCATTTTTGCCTGTTTTATGTTGTCTGTTTTACCTTTTATGACTTGTTATCTTCTGTTTAGGACTTTGCGATTCTGTCTGGAAAGGTGCTATATAAGTACAATTTTATTTATTATTATTTATTTAACACAGGATGGTCTATAGTGTATACTATAAAGTACCTAACTGTTGTGAAGTGGAACTATATAAATAAAATGACTTTTAATTTAAAAATTGCAATTTTAGATGATACATTTCAGTAAGAAGTTGTTTCTCTGATAAGGCTGCTCTCACACTCATCCTCCAGTGTCGATCTCTACCAAAGGAAGAACAAAACAGGTAGAATGAGAATAGTCTGTGAAACATCTGTAAACACAGCAGTATTGTCACCTCACTCATGTCTGAGTGTTGCAGTTCAAAGGATTCACACAGATATTTCCAGCAGCTGTTGAGAAGGTGCTAACATGCAATGGTGCCTGACTCAGTGAGTGAGTAAATAGTGTGACACTGGGCTGAAGCTGATGCCTAGTGTGAAGGGACAGCAATCTCTGCAGGCCGAGCAGCTCGATAGTGTCTGTGCCGGCAGGCTGATTGGAGAGAGGTGTGAGAAGTCATCAAACACTCATCAGCTTGCACCACTTTAACATCACATTCCCTGCTGGACGGCCGTCAGTGGCTGTATCATTTACACCTTTTTCCACATCTCACATTGCTCTGCTCTGGTCTTGTTGTTTCAACAGTACAAGTGAACAACTCAATCCACCCTGTTGCTAAAATTAACCTGCTATAATGTGTCAAAAAGTAGCACATATCAATATTGGGTCAGGCCAATATCAGCTGCCCAATGCGGGGGAGCAAGAACGATGCTTGCATGGATCATACATGTCAGGATCCAAATGTACATGCGAATTGCCTCAGATGTCAGTGTTGTAGCGCATCTCTCACTATATGACCATTAAAGGAGGAAAAAACACTTAAATGACTGGACATAAAATAAAGACTGTTTCTGTGTTTGTCTCGTATATCTCTTTGGATCTTGTTGCACTGAGTGTGAAATTATTATTTCTACATCTTCTGTTGCATTATGCTTTCTACCATATTGACTTGTAACTGCACAGCTGATTCCAATTACCCTTAGTGATTGGTCTTTTGTAACAAATATCCCAGTGCGCTGCAGCAACAGTGTTATGACAAATGTTTTTGTGTGCTGCACTAATTAGTGTGAACTATGGAGTTTGGCACTGCGAAGCGTTTAGAATTCTTTTTCAGCTCATCATTTTCATTTTTTGGTTGTAACAGTGAAGCTGCACAGAGTAGGCATAGTTACTGGGCTCAGTCATCCAAAACAACAGACGGTGCACAAAAGAGGTGAAGGGGAGACTACAGGAAGGGTGGAGGTGAGTATCAGGGGTGATTTATGGCAGAAGGATAGCAACAAGAGAGAAAGGGAAGGTTTACACGATGGTAGAAAGACATGCTATGATGTATGGTTTGGAAACTGTGGCGCTGACAAAAAGACTGGAGGTGGCAGACTTCAATATGTTAAGGATTTTGTTGGGGATGACCAGAATAGACTGGACTACATATGGGTACAACAGAGGGACACCTCGGGTGGAATGCTTTGGAGACAAAGTTGGAGAGGCAAGGCTGAGATGGTTTGTGCAGGGGAGGGATATATTTAACAAAGCCAGGAGCAAAAGAGGAAGACCACAGAGCTCATGGATGCAGGGAAGGGGGACATGCAGATGGTTTGTGTACAAAAGCTAACAGCTATAAAAGCTGAAACCATAGCTAAAGGAAGGTAATACACATTTATCACACACAAACACTCGATTTAATTCCCTCCAAATTACATATTTGTTGGAAATCATTAAAATACAGAAACACATTACATTGGCAAAGATAAATAAATACACTTAAATACACTTTCCTTTCAAGTAGCCTTTTTAGTATTGACATTCAAAATGTAAGCATGTAGCTATTATTCAGTTTGACTGCTGCTGTTGACTTTCAGACCACTGTGGAAATAATCCAGCATTGAAGAATTTCAAGTCAAGTCATTATAGTTTAAAAGGATTGCTACAAGCTACTGCAGTAATTCAACTAGTTCTGATCTCAGTAATATCACTAATTAGCTAACACAAGCTTTACAGTTACTGTGTATCACAGTGACTGATTGCTAAATCTGTGGCAAAGAAGCAGAGCTGCACTTCACAGCTGGTTATTTTAACAAAGTAAAGAGCATCACTCTAAAACACACCTTTGTGTGCAACAGTCATGTCACATCTCACAGCTTTCCTTACCTAAGACAAGCGATAACAGGTCATTAAAAACACGATCAAACAAACACAGAACAGTTAACAGTTCACTAATATGTGTAAAGATGTTCCTACCCTGAACAAAAATACAAGTACTGCCAGGCCTTTATCGTTTGGTTTTCTTTGTTCATATAGAACAAAGAAGGGAAAGAAAATACCGATAATTCATATATTTGTGTGTAAAATGCTCATATGCACAGTTTACACTCAGATTTATACAAAGACGCTGTAAATGAGGCCCAATGCCACTTCTGCTTTCCTCACAGCCTCACCTTAGATCTTGGTCCAAGATAAAGTCTCTTGCATGTCATTATTGTTCTTCTCACATAATTATTGTTTTGTCACCTGGATCCATGATACATCTGCACCACGGTCCAGCACCAAATATCCCCAAGGGAATCCAGACGTAGACCCCATCCTGCCTAATTAGCATGCAAAACCCCTTCAAATCTTATCATATGTAACCATCCATGCTCTGCACCGAGCTTTTGGTTGTTAAATCTTCCAGAATTTCGTTCCGCAAATGTTTCTTGACCACACATCAACAAGGATTTCCTCTACATTGTTTTATCGTACTATCCAAGAGGAAGAATCCTTATGTAATAGCGTTGCACAATTGTGTGTTTTTAAGACTAGTTTCCATACATCTGTTTGAGTTTCAGTCTCACTGCTCTCGTGAATTTTTTTCCTTCAGCAGACAACTGCTTTGAGGGAGAGGACTCTAATCAAACCACTGCATAGTACCTGCTCACAAACAAAGAGCACAATTAAACATAACAGTTTTAACAAAGTTCGTTTTTTTGTAGCTTATCGCAGATAAGCTAAGAATAACAGATAGGGAGACAGAAAGCTGTTAGTTTGTTACTTTTATTTAAAACTCCTTTTTAGTCACATAGCTGTCTTGCATAATCTGTGTGATTCCTCTTTATTCTAGTATTTCATTCTAAATTCTTCTGTTCTAATCCTTTACCAGCCTCTCTTGTAGTCAGAGGCAAAGTGCTCAGCCTCCCAAGCAGCCTCTTCCTCCTGCTTCTTTATAACTCTTCAGTTTCTGCAAGGGCAGCTATTGCTGGGAGGAGGTCATTACCACTCCAGAATTCTTCCCCCTGGTTGTGGAGTGATGACAGCACGTGAGGAGAGAGAAGAAGATGCTGTCACTGTTGTCGCCTCATGACAGTGGTGAGCAGCAGATATCCACTTTGCTTGTGAGTTAGGGTATGAGGTAATGTCTTCTGACGTGACACAGAAAGGCCGATGGCTGGAGCTGCAGTTCAAATTCTGCTACAAGAAAAAAAGGGTGGAAAAACCCTGAAAAACATGCTTTTGATCTTGTACACATGAAGAGGGTGAGTGGAGTCATCTGTCACTTACATGGCAAATGTTGCTCTATGTGCCTTTGACAGATTGTGCCAGTGCCTTGGTCCCAACTAATCAGCAGTATCTACTAGTTCTCATTACATCTGCCTTTTCCTTTTCCCCCATGTGTTTTTCACACTGATTCAGGTTATTGGATTAGATACAATTTCCGAGAAATACTCAGATTTTTTAATGTATAATAATGTCATGAGACAGTTATTATCATGTTTAAAGCACAGAGCTGGGATCTAGATATGTTAGCCTAGTAGCTTAGTGTTACATCCCCAGCCAAATGGTAACCTCCACATAACATGAGGTGCCACTCCCCACTCCAACTACCCCCCAAGAATAGACCAGCAACACAGAACCACTGAAAATACTAGACGCCAGTATATTTGCTTTAGAGATGAGCAGTGCCAAAATCAAACTAATTTCTGATGCTGCCTAGTTTTCCCTAACTGAGAGTAAAAGGCAAATTAAAGACAATTGTCTAACTTTGACTAATTTCAACATTCACAAACTATTTACAGAATGCTCCTGGTAAACAACAAACATATCAGAAGATATCAGAATATCAGAAGTTCCCCAACAACTTTTGTTCAGACTTCTCATACTCATCTGGTTGGTTTTCTGGATGTCAGCTGGAGGTTCAATCATCCAATCAGGACTCCGGAACTCACCAATCACTTTTTGCCGAAGTTTGTTTTCTCTGTTGAGTCAGCTTCACAAGAATTTGTAGTCACAAACAAAGTAAAGTAGTCCAAAATGCTTCTTTCTGGTACCATGTGGCCAAAAACTAAATCAGTAGGACTGAACCCCAAAGATTTCTGACACATCTCTGGTAGCAAACAGCAGTAGCGATAACCTCTCATGGCACTCATGCAAAGCAATGTTTTCAGTTTGGTAGAACATTTCTCATGCACTCTGGCTCTTTGTGTAATAAGTGCTGCAAGTATTGTGTTTGACACAAAGTTCTGTCACATCTTGGGTAAACATTTTGTACATGAAGTTTGTGGCCTGATTGTTTAGATGTCTTTTGAAAACCCAAAGGTTGAATAAACCTGATCAGCACTTTCACAGTGGCACAAGTTTTAAAGCACAATGACATGATTGTGATGGTTTCCTGATTTTGTGTTTGGAAAAGAACCGACACAATCAATAATCACGTGCTCGAATGGCTCTCCAGTACCTGCGATCAGTTTGAATGGCGTGTCAGGACTCACATGATCTGGTTTATCTGTAATTTGACATGAATGGCATGAGAGACAGACTTTCACAACTTGAGACTTTAGAAAGTTTAATAGAGGAACAGAGTTTCATGACACTCGTATCTGTCAGTGGTGTTTCGATGACCTCAGGGAATGGAAAGACTTCACTGCCTGCCAAATCATTTCCGAGAATAATGTCAATACCAGCAACTGCAACTGAGGTTGCACAGCGATTTTAAATTTGCCTGACACAATCTGGGATAACTACTGAATGAAATGCAATGACGCACACACCATGCAGAACTCCACACGTTAACCCATCTCTGCCACTGTAGGACTGAGCTGGAAACAGTAGGACACCACCATGAGTACGCGGATGTTTTGCACCAGTGTCATGCAAAAAAAGAGACTACACACTCCCTAGGCTTTGTAATGTACCTGCAGTGCGCTCAAATGCTGTGAAATGTGAATCTACTTCAGACTCTCTGAAAGGTGGGACTAATTTGTGACTGCTCACATCAAAGCTGTCTTCTGGCTTAGGGGATGATGACCGAGGGGCTGACTAAAGAGTGGAAGGACTGGCAAATGCAGCTCCTTGCTCCATTTCCTGAGCTCTCTCCTTTAATGCATGACCTCCAACTTTATGAGCAGTTCCTAAATGAGCAACTCTAGCTCCTTTATAAGATGCATTACTTGCAGTTCCTCTATTGAAGCACCAACTTGCACAGAGGGACTTTGCAGTCAGCCAGGAACACCAGCAACAGCACCTAACTCTTAAGCAAAGAACTTTGCAAAAGGTATGAGGTCATCTTTCTTACACCTGTTCAACTTTTCTTCAGTTACAGTTAAAGTCCTCTAACTTAAACTCCATAGTGCCACCCCAACACAAGAAAAAAACAAATAAATAACAAAGAGCAACTTACCCAAAGCAACAACAAGGACAATAATCACAAGAAAGAATGGACAAACCCAAATTCATGTTTCGTCCCTGGGCTTGGGTTAACCTCAACATAACATGAGACAAAACTCCCCACTCAGAACAGGGAGGTGAAACTTTATTAAATCAGCCAGTCAGCAATCTCCACCTGTTTAAGCCAACACACACACACCTTAAAAGGAGAACCACATGTTCACACATAGTCTAGTGGGAGGATATAAATATAAGGGTAAGCAACACAGCAAAATCAAAAACTAGACGCAGGGGGAAACTGCTAGCCTGGTTTTACCAAGATTTAAAAACACATCTTTAAACAACTTTAAAACTCACATGTAATATTATATTTGCAGTAAGATGGCTATAAATAGCTCATTCACAGCCTCAAACTCAAACTGAACTAAATTATGTGCATGCAGGTTTTAAGATTTTCAATATGTGTATTATAATATATTGAATTTGTTTTGCTTCTTTAATACTCTGAATTGAAGAATGTTAATAGTAGCTCTACATATTAAACTTAAAAAGCTGAACTCTTTGGTATCAGATCTGTAATGCTAATGATCATCACAGCTTGGTAGGAAGGTGTAGCTCTTTAGCTGCTTTTCCATAAGCACCTACTCGGATCGACTTGGCATGGTTCACCACGGTTCCTGGGGTTTTCCAGTAGGTCATAGTACCTGGTACCACGTACTAAAACAGCACCTGCACAGCCGGGGTTCCAAGTGATCCAAGTAAGTACTAAAATGTGACATCGTCAGACTGCATGCCACCGATTGGCTGGTCAGTATCAACATCCGATGAGTCATGAGACCATCTCGTTCATGAAGATCAAAACCACCATTTTTTAAACCCGTCACTGAGGGTTATGGCTACAAAAAACAAGGCGTGGTCCCCGAGTCTGACAAGAAGCCCCATGCTGAGCAGCAGGTATCGACGTCCACCTTTGTTGTAGGGTTCGAGTCGCATACCGATTACGTTACGGGACGCTCGGACACGTTGCTATGACAACAAGCACGCACATTAGGAGGAACTCAATTGTAATGGCAAACCGAGTTGTGGCGAGCCGTGGCGAGTACTAATGGATTAGGGGCTTTTGTCTTTTTGGGACTACACTCTGTTTGTTTTTACTACTTGTTGGAAAGTTTTTGTCATTTGACTTGTTTGAGTCATTTTTGGTAAGAAGCATTACATTTGAAATTTTATTAGCTTTTGTTGCTACTCTCCATATACAGAAGGCAGAATGGAGATGGACGCCTCTCGCAGCATCAGCCTACACGTAAACATAGCTGTGCTGCAGCCAATAACAGCAGATACAATGGCCAAAGGAAAGCACAGTTGTTCTCTTCTTTTTCTTTTCATTTTAATTGTCTATTGCTCCTGAAACCTCCATGATCCAATACTGTTTTCCTCTGACGACAGAAGATGGCTGCAGCAGCAACAACAAAGGCTGCATAGGGTGGGGACCTGTCCTGTTTTCTCAGAGATCTGTGCTAGATGAGTGCGCTATAGTTCGCTGAGTAAATGCTATGACAACCAAAGAATAGTTAAGATAATTGCAAGCTGCAAATGATTTTTTAGTAATTGCAGATGGGCAAGAATGCCATGCTTGTTTTTCTCTGAATGAAAAGCAGCACAACCTGGTTTGGAGGATGATAAACGGGACCAGAAAATTACCTCATCCACATGAACACTCTGAGAAAACAAAGCAAAAATATCCCCAACACATGTAAATCAAAGTGAAGGAGAATAACAGCAAAGATTTTATAGCTTAAAGAGCTGGTATCACTCAGTGGGCATCGGTTAACTTCCCCCTGTCATGTCCTGTGACTATCTTACACTTTCCTCACACTGGCACTCATTTGTTGACATAATGGACTCCATCTGTACTGTATTTGCAATAAGCAGCATTGTACATCACTTTGGGCTCATAGCAAAGAAAGAAAGAAATGCACAGCACTACACACATCTCCGCCGCCAGCTCCCTCCGAAGCCTTCTCCAAACGGCAGCTCAGTTCATCTTTAAGCCATTCGCCTTTATCTGGTAAAAAACGTTGTCAAACCTAAAATGAGGCCGTGGGCCCAGCAGGTGATGCAGAATAAATGCCCTACATCACTGATTTCATAAGAATATTAGTAAAGTCTTCTTTTTCCCACCTTTGTTCAACCTTTATCCTTAGTAGTTAGCTTTCATTCTATCTAATAGACTCCAATTTGTACATGTAAATGGAGAGTCCTCTTCACACACTAAGGTCAATTATGGTGTTCCACAGGGTTCAGTGCTAGGACCAATTCTATTTACATTATACATGCTTCCCCTAGGCAACATCATTAGAAGACATAGCATAAATTTTCACTGCTATGCAGATGACACGCAGCTCTATCTGTCCATGAAGCCAGGTAACACACACCAATTAGTTAAACTGCAGGAATGTCTTAAAGACATAAAGACCTGGATGGCCGCTAACTTTCTGCTTCTTAATTCAGATCAAACTGAGGTTATTGTACTCGGCCCTGAAAATCTTAGAAATATGGTATCTAAGCAGATTCTTACTCTGGATGGCATTACCTTGGCCTCCAGTAACACTGTGAGAAACCTTGAGTCATTTTTGACCAGGACATGTCCTTCAACGCACATATTAAACAAATATGTAAGACTGCTTTCTTCCATTTGCGCAACATCTCTAAAATTAGAAATATCCTGCCTCAGAGTGATGCTGAAAAACTAGTTCATGCATTTATTACTTCCAGGCTGGACTACTGTAATTCTTTATTATCAGGATGTCCTAAAAACTCGCTGAAAAGCCTTCAGCTAATCAAAATGCTGCAGCAAGAGTACTGACAGGGACTAGAAAGAGAGCATATTTCTCCTGTTTTGGCTTCCTTCATTGGCTTCCTGTTAAATCCAGAATTGAATTCAAAATCCTGCTCCTCACATACAAGGTCTTAAATAATCAGGCCCCATCTTATCTTAATGACCTTGTAGTACCATATCACCCTATTAGAGCACTTCGCTCTTGCACTGCAGGCCTACTTGTTGTTCCTAGAGTATTTAAAAGTAGAATGGGAGGCAGAGCCTTCAGTTTTCAGGCCCCTCTTCTGTGGAACCAACTTCCAGTTTGGATTCGGGAGACAGACACTATCTCTACTTTCAAGATTAGGCTTAAAACTTTCCTTTTTGCTAAAGCATATAGTTAGGGCTGGACCAGGTGACCCTGAATCCTCCCTTAGTTATGCTGCAATAGACGTGAGGCTGCCGGGATTCCCATGATGCATTGAGTTTTTCCTTCCAGTCACCTTTCTCACTCACTATGTGCTAATAGACCTCTCTGCATCGAATCATATCTGTTATTAATCTCTGTCTCTCTTCCACAGCATGTCTTTATCCTGTTTTCCTTCTTTCACCCCAACCGGTCGCAGCAGATGGCCGCCCCTCCCTGAGCCTGGTTCTGCCGGAGGTTTCTTCCTGTTAAAAGGGAGTTTTTCCTTCCCACTGTCGCCAAAGTGCTTGCTCATAGGGGTCATATGATTGTTGGGTTTTCTCTGTATTTATTATTGTGCTATCTACTGTACAATATAAAGCGCCTTGAGGCGACTTTTGTTGTGATTTGGCGCTATATAAATAAAATTGAATTGAACTGAATTGAATTGTCACCACTCAGCCATTGCTCTTGCATCACAGCTGTCATATTTTTAAAGCATGTTTGTTATGTGCACAGTTTAAGATGTTACAGAGCCCAGACCCTGGAATCTGATTGATGCTTATCATAAAAGCCTTAGCATGAAATAGTAAACAGCTTTGAAGAGAAATGTCTGGTATGTCAGCTTTGTTCCAGATTACTCAGAGATGTGACTATACAACCATCAATATGAGCTTTCATATCACACTCAGCCCATTGTGGTTGAAAGGCAGGTTGTCTGCACAAAGACTCAGTATACCTTTATTCAGCTCCTGCAGACACTTAGGACATCAAAGACTGCTCTTCCTTACACTTGCAGAAAGGCAAAAACACCCATCAGAGGATATTACTGAATTTTTTCTTACCTGCAGGCTGACGTATCCTGGATCAGGGTGTAAGAGGTATGGAAATGAAAGCAATATATGAAAATGCTCTTGGATTATGTGATTACTGGCTGATTATTGGGGGGCTGTGGCTCAGGAGGTAGAGTGGGTCGTTGCTACAGGTGTCTGGACATTCACCTGAATAACTCAAGCACTCAATGTAATCTAAGATTTAACAGAGATGAACAAAATCAAAGTTTCTTTTGGCCCTTGAAGGATCTGCAGGTGTGCACACAGGTCATTGAATGGGTTTTTTCTCGGTACATTCACCACAGCTTTTTCAATAAAGTCTTAGTCGCTGTTAGCAAAACCAAAGATCACTTTTCACTTCCATCCATCTGAAAGCCCACACAAAACATAAGAGGTAACTTGTGTTTGTTCCTGAGAGACTGTCAGAAGACGAATTTCAGGGCTGATTGCATAGCAGCCAACCACCAGTATGCATCAGGCCCCACCAAAGAGCCTCATTTGCATGATATCTGCGAGGGAGAGCATTCCCCAGATGCAAAGCTGATTAAAGAGTGTTGTTGCTCAACAACTTGAGGGCAAAGATAGAGAAGAGTGAGATGACCGACCACCATGCAGGGCCAATGCTGCTTTGATGTGCTGAACAGTTCAAATGAATGTTGATGAATGCGAGCTCCTCCACACATATCACCAGTGTTGGGGAGTAACTGAATACATGTACCAGCGTTACGTATTTAACATACAAAATATGAGTAACTGTATTCCATTACAGTTACCGTTTAAAAAGGTGGTATTCAGAATACAGTTACTTTGTTGAAATAAATGGATTACACGGCGGTACTTTCCTGTTTCAAATGTTAGGCTGTGCCCTCTCTATTTTTGGTAATTCCACGCTGGTGGAAACCCAAACAAAACACACATTAAGAGGCTCTAATGCCTGCGTCTCAATCTCGCGGCCCATGTCACCTCTACTTGTGGCCATAATGACGTGAAGAAATAATTTGTCTTTTAATTATTACTAAAAAAATAATGTAATATTAAGGCAATATGAGCAGTGTTACAAGCATAGTCCTAAAGAATGTAGCCTCATGGGCGGTGTAGCCCGTGCTGCAGGGAGAATGTGTGGGACTGCCCCTCCTGTTATGTGTGTGTGAGCACAAGGGAGGAAGAAAGAACAGTTGTCAGCGAGCAGAAACGGGAGCTGGAAGCATGTAAGTATAATAATAACCACTGCAGCCAAAAAGAGTGCCTGACGAGCCCAGCTGTAAGTAAGCTATTAAGACTCGACTGTACACTGTGTTCGTGTTTTCCTCCGAAACAATAAGCTCCGTTGGAGCAGCCTTTCAACGCCTCTCTCTGTCTCTCACTAGCAAAGTTGACCCAGACAACAAAGCAAAGCTAGTTTTCGGCTACGAGTCCGACACGAACCCGACGTATTAGCCAGAGGTCCCTTTACTACGGTTCGGAGCCGCGGACCTGTTTTATATACGCGCGGAATAGTTTTCTATAGGAGATCGCTGCAAAAAGTGCAGCCTTACCTAATGTCCACCTACTGTTACTCATTTATATTAAGATTTAAACATCAAGTCGGTGTTGGTATGGCGAGTATCCTTCAGTAATAGTAATAAATCACACAGCAATAAGAATAATAAGAATAAGAATAAGAACAACTTTATTTATCCCGAGGGAAATTCTTTTGTCATGTACATGCTCAAAGCAGCAGGAGAGACCGAGGAACAGATGAAATAGATATGAGATATACAATATATACAATAAGAATAGTGTACAGTAATATACAGTAGGATAGTGCAAGACAAATAATCGGATAACTCTAACAAAGTAATATACATAACTATATCCTGGTGAATAAATAACTAAACTATCAGTGCAGGCGGTTCTAGAAAGTGACAAGTATTGTGCAATAGAATGAAGGGAGTAGCAGCATATGATGGGGGGATGAAAACAAATATTCAATAAGTACTGTTGGGTAATATTGCACGGTCTGGAGGGAACAGAATAACATAGGTAATAGTCTCAGGAGAATCACCTACAGAGTGAGGAAGAGTTAAACAGTCTTATTGCCACCGGTACAAAGGATTTCCTGTGGCGGTCAGTTCTGCATTTCGGGGCAATGAGTCTTTTGCTGCGTTTGCTCCGATGGTCCATCATGGGGGCGTGCATGGGGTGGGAGGGGTTGTCCATGATAGAAAGAAGCTTTTTTAGCATTCTCCTCTCAGACACCTCCTCCAGGTTCTGAAGTCTGACACCCAGGACAGAACCGGCCTTTCTAATCAGTTTGTTCAGCCTGTTGGCATCAGCTGTCTTCACCCCACTTCCCCAGCACACAGCTGCAACGAACACGACGCTCTCCAACACCGAGTGATAGAACGTGGTCAGCATTTTCCTACCAACATTGAAGGACCTGAGTCGCCTCAGTAGGAAAAGCCGACTCTGCCCTTTTTTGAAGATAGCATTGGTGTTCTTGGTCCAGTCCAGTTTACAGTCCAAGTGTACCCCCAGGTACCGGTAGTCCTCAACGATCTCCACGTCAGCCCCTCTGATGGTGACAGGGGTAGGAGGAGGAGCCTGCTTCCTAAAGTCCATAATCAGTTCCTTTGTCTTAGTGATGTTAAGTTGTAGGTGGTTTAGCCCTGATACAGCCCACGATGGCAGAGTCATCTGAGAATTTCTGCAGATGACATGACTGAGACTTGTACCTGAAGTCAGATGTGTAGAGGGTGAAGAGGAAGGGTGATAGGACCGTCCCCTGCGGCGCCCCTGCTCAGGATGTTATCTGAGCGGCAGCTCTTCAGTCGCACATGCTGTGGTCGATTTGTTAAATAGTCCGTAATCCAACCTACCAGTGGGGCGTCCACCTGCATTTTCCGTGAGCTTATTCCCCAGCAGTGATGGTCTGATCGTGTTAAAAGCACTAGAGAAGTCAAAGAACATGACCCTCACAGTGCTCCCAACAATGTCCAGATGAGAATAAGCCTGGTCCAGCAGGTAGATGAGGGCATCCTCCACACCGATACGAGGTTGATAAGCAAACTGCAGGGGGTCCAGCCAAGGCTCCACCAGCAGCCGCAGATGTTTTAGGACGAGTCTCTCCAGCGTCTTCATGACATGTGAGGTCAGTCACTGGCCTGTAGTCACTGGGGGTCGATGGGTTGATCTTTTTAGGGACAGGAACCAGGCAGGATTGCTTCCAGAGTGATGGGACTCTCTGCATCTCCAGGCTCATGTTGAAGATCCGTTGTAGAACTCCAGACAGCTGGGAAGCACAGCACCTGAGGGCCCTGGGACTGACACCATCAGGACCAGCAGCTTTGCCGGAGTGGAGTCTGCCCAATTCTTTTTTGATGTCATCTGCTGAGAGAGACAGGGTGAGACAGTCTGAGGGGGCAGGAGAGGGGGGAGGCGAAAGGAGAAGATGGGAAGAGCTGGGTGTGGAGACAGGAGACGCAGGGCAGTCGAACCTATTGAAGTGCAGATTTAGGTTGTTAGCACTTTCGATGTCCCCATCCATCCCAACACCTCTCTTTTGTCTCAGGCCAGTGATAGCCCGCATTCCATTCCACACCTCCCCGGTGTTGTTTTCCTGCAGTTTGTTTTCCAGCCTCCGTCTGTAGGACTCTTTACCCTCTGCAATCTTGGCTTTCAGCTCCTTCTGCACCAGTTTCAGCTGATCTCTGTCACCATTTCTGAAAGCTCTTTTTTTCTTGTTCAGGGTTGCTTTGATGTCTTTGGAAACCCAGGGCTTAGTGTTGGGGAAGCACAGAATGGTTTTTTTGGGGACCACAGTGTCAACACAGAAGTTGATATAGTCTGTAACACAGCCTGTCAGATTGTCAATATTGTCCTGATTGGAATCAAAAAGAACATCCCAGTCCGTTGACTCAAAGCATCCCTGCAGAGTCTCTTCCGACTCCCTTGTCCATGTTGTAACCGTTTTTGTGGCTGCAGGTTGTCTCTGAACGGCAGGTCTGTAAAGGGGCTGGAGGTAGACCAGGTTGTGATCAGCCCTGCCCAGAGGAGGGAGAGGGCTGGAGGTGTATGCCTCAGTAGCATTGGCATAAAACAGGTCCAGTGTTTTATTGTAGACAATAGTACATTCATGTAGTTGTAAAAAGCATGATAATATGTTAAGTAATCCAAAGTATTCAAAATACGTTACTCTCATTGAGTAACGTAACGGAATACGTTACAGAATACATTTTGGGGCATGTAATCTGTAATCTGTAGTGGAATACATTTTAAAAGTAACCTTCCCAACACTGGACATCACATGGTTTAAAGTCACTATTAGCCATATTGTTCCTACATGCATGGATCAGCATGTGGGTAATTTGGGTTCAGTCTAAAAACATGGCAATTTTTTTTTCTTACCAGAGAAAACTGTCAGCAAGACATGAAATTATTCAGATTACCTAAAAAATGTTATGTGGAGATTAACAGATCTATTTTCAAATAACATCTCCAGTCGAGTTCTAAATAGGTTCTGGGTACTTGTGACACCAACCGGTCTTTGTAGAATGGACTTCATGTTACCTGAACCAACCAAACTTAAGCTGAGTCTGAACTATGCTGGGCCAGCAGATATGCATTCACGTTAATGCACAGCTCTTACCTACAGAGCAGCATTTGCTTCTATGTGTCATTTATGATTTCCAGGGTGTTTCACATGTGGTGAACATGCATCAATAAGTTTATATATTATCAAAACCTTGTTTACAACTTGTATAGAAGTGAGCAAGATCTGACTTTATGTCTCACTATGTATTTTTAACACAGGTCTTTACCAGTTCTCATCCTTTTGTGATTCTTTAGTATTTAGATGAAAAATTAAAAAGCGTTTGGACTTTGTCCTGCTGCCTGTTCTGCATGCCAGCTGTGTTTAAGGCAGTGGTTCCCAAGCCTTTTTTGCCAGGCCCCCCTTTTTTACAAGAAAAATGTTCGCACACCCCACTTTGCAGTTATTTATTTGTAAAAAATGTTTGGAATCATGTATGATTTTCGTTCCACTTCTCACGTTTACACCACTTTGTATTGGTCTTTCACCTGGAATTCCAATAACATTGATTCATGTTTGTGGCTGTAATGTGACAAAATGTGGAAAAGTTCAAGGGGGCCGAATACTTTTGCAAGCCACTGTAAAACTCCTTTTTTGCGTTTACGTTTGCACGAGGATTACAGAGTTCGTCACGCAACGTCAAAGGTATGTGCCTCTTTTCACGTCACGCTGTGCGCCACGTTATTGTTTACATGAGATGAATTGCAGAATAGCAGATAGAGACAAAATACTGTTACTGTTAATCTGACTATCTTCAGGTTTTACACGCTTACATATACACACGCAGTTACTGTCCCTCCATTTAGAAAGGCAGAGGCGTCACGGTGTAATTATTTTATGTGTAGTTGTTTTTTTTCCTGTGTAATAATATTCAACATTGTTATCAATACATTTTTCAAAAAATGTCTCTCTGTGCAAAATGGGTTCAAAAACAAAAACAGCTGTGGGATACTGTTTGTCCGTGATTTAAACCGGGGGAACAAATTACGGCAGGATCAGCCTGATATTATTTGTATCCCACTGTAACTTTACTGCATAAAGAGCTAACATGTCCAAAATGTCAGGAGTAGTTAGTTATTACAAGAAGTGTTTGTGAACTAAAAATCAAGAATGTGGGATCCTGTTTGTCCGTGATTTGGAGAGCCCAGCGCTGCTCCCGACAAAGGGAAACTAATTTTGCAGGGGAGACCTACCTTGGCACTTGTGCAGGTGAAGCCAAAGGGAAGATATGCTTCACCATATTTTCCTGTCTTTGACTTGGAAGGAAGTTGGTTTGGAAACATATTTGGCGATGCTTCATCTCCTGCTTTGCGTTTGTGTGGGAGCCCGGTCAAAAACCTGTCCACAGTGTCCAAGCGCTCTTTTTTTTTTTTCTTTTCATACCGTGCCCCCCTCTGCAATGGCTCTGCGCCCCCCCTAGGGGGCGGGCCCCACACTTTGGGAACCTCTGGTTTAAGGTATGTGGGAGTTTGGAGAGCACCACAGTTGATCTGAGAAGAACACAAGTGAACATAATCCAATGAAACCATGAACAGTGTTTCTGTCTCTGCTGTCTGATGCTTCCTGCGCCCTGAGCTTTTGTCTGCACTCCCCAGCAGAACACCTGAATCTGATTTTATATCTGTTCAGACACACAAGATGGATTATCTGCTTCAGATTGTGAATGCTCTCCTAAAAAAGATAAACTGTGGCTCTTTTGAGAAATTAAAATAAGTAATGAAGTTTTTGGTTTTGTGTGTCTAGCCTATGCCAGCTCATGCAATTCATACATGTAGTCCTCACGTTGTCTCTAAATGTAATCAAGACAGGGATAATGTTTCACTCAGGTGTAACTGAGAAAACAGGTAGTTGTCTAATATGTCTAGTACACAGGGATATCTAAGCAGGTAGGAAAAGTACTCATAACAAATGAAGTGATAACGACTGTGGAGAAGATCCACTTTTTTGATTTTTGCACATCATTTTGTATCACAAAGGATGTGCACATGTGCACAACCCCAACAAAATAGGTTGCTATTCATACATATGCATGAGATCTTACTGGAATACATTGATCAAACCCATTGCAACCTGACAAGTGATTCTCCAAGTGATACCTCCAGATACAGGCTGGATGCTGAAACCTGGTGAAGATGGTTGTTTAAGAGAAAAGTATCAAAGAATGATGTAACAAACAAGATGTGGAAACATGTAGCACATTAGCGCTATGAGCTGTACATTGTTGTCCTTTGTCCCTTGCATTCTAGAACATGAAGAGCAAGTGTGGTTTAAAAAAAAAAAGAAAAGAAAGATCGTCCAGAGAAGATAATCTGCTCTTCTGGGAATTCATATGGGAGTTTGCGCTCCCTTAAAGGTGGGATGAGGAGCTTGATCACATGGTGCAGGGGCTCAGAGTAAGGAAGCTACTTTGATGTGGTGTGAGCATCCAGGCCTCCAGGATACCTCCTAAGTGAGTTGTTTCAAGTGTGTCCTACTAGGACAGGGCCCTAGGGCATACCCAAGACACGTGTCTCTTGGCTGGCTTGGGAACGCCTTGCTTTCCCCTGGCTGAGCTGGAGGTGGTGGTCAGGAAGAGTGAGGTCTGCCCTGTGACCCACACAGGGGATGGATGTTTGTCTCTTTATTTTTTTCAGGCATTGGGGTGGCAGAGCATTCTATCTTTATCAGCCTCTCTGTCGAAAATGCCATGTGGCTCTTGAAAGCAGCACCTCCTACAAAGAGCTGCTTTGATATGCCTGCATGTTCGCTTAGTGATGATTCCTGATGTGTTTTTCCACCTACGTCTGTTGACTCGGCACAATGGTTGAGGTGATGGAATGTAGCCAAAAATAGGTACAAGGTACATCATAAAATCAACAGCCTGAGGATTCAGTCTGAGGCATGTTATCACAGATATTGATTATTTATTAAATAGGATTTCTCGCCTCATCCTCAACATAAAGGAGCTGTCAGAGCTTGAACATAGCATTGCTGAAATTTGATTTGGGTAATGCACAGCAGTTCAGGTGTTGTTAGCAGAGCATTGAACTTAAGCATCAAGTGAACCTAGACTAAGACTGTGTTGAAGAGAATATCTGCTGGCACCCTTTCCCCTGTTTTCTGGTGGAAGTCACCTTTCTCATCTCCCTGGATTGATTTTCAGAAGTAAAAACGAACATCAGATCAGCTCAAGAATTTCATGGTGAAGTCTGACAGTAGACAGTAGCTGGAAAAACACCAACTGTGCTGAGGTCTCCTCCAAAAATTCAGCAATGTGGTTATCTCCTCAGCTCTGTTGGTCTTCCTTTTTCAGCAAACAGCCTTTAATTTGAATTGCTGGATATCTTCCTTTTCTGGCTTTCTGACCTGTTTATATTCCTTTTTATGGTCACTTGCAGTTTGCTGGAATCTGACCGAGAATGGTGGGGCTACAATATGAAATCTTTTTTTCATAATTCATAATTATTAAGAAAAATATGTCATATTTTATATATTTGAGTGAGCTGCAAAAAGGTATGTTTCCAGATGCTGTTTTGTACATTGCAGTCCTAGAGCAGCAGTCTCTGTTCTCTGCTGGCTGTGTTGTGTTGTTAGTAGGATGTGACCATTGTCAGCTGGCTGGTTCACGTGCATCTGGCAGCTCCATGGAAGTTGACCTATCAGACCCTGGTGGATTTGATAGCCAGGCTTTTAGAGGACAGATGGGATGCAGTGAAGTGACGGTAGTAGGCTGCATATTTGGACCCAGTTATGTGTGTGTGTGTGTGTGTGTGTGTGTGTGTGTGTGTGTGTGTGTGTGTGTGTGTGTGTGTGTGTGTGTGTGCGTGTGTGTGTGTAAGGGCAGCTGATGAACAGGGGGATTTAATGCCTTGTGACCCAGATCTAGCCAGAGCTGTGTCCAGTGTTCAGTGCTGTAGCAGAGTGTGTATAGCTTGCTCTGCTGC
Source organism: Oreochromis aureus (assembly GCF_013358895.1). Lineage (NCBI taxonomy): Eukaryota > Metazoa > Chordata > Actinopteri > Cichliformes > Cichlidae > Oreochromis > Oreochromis aureus. The sequence goes on along the minus strand of NC_052963.1, from coordinate 2,049,300 downwards.
AGTGTATCCACACTGAATTATCTGCTTTCACTGCACAAATCTGAAAACGCTGCTGGGTTTTCAGTAGTAAAGAAAGTCTGCAATGCTGCAAAGAATAGCAGTGACCATAGGAACATGATGACAGTGTGCGATGGAGCTACTCCCCCTCCATCACTGTCACCAAGCTGTCCCCCACCTGGACAAGCTGTCACTCTATTTGAGCTCTCCTCCTCCCGTCTCTTCTCCCCCTCCATCCCACCATTACTTCCCGCTGCCTGGCCTGTCCTCCCCGCACTCCTTGCCACAGTCATTGGATTTGCTGCACGCAGCCTTGATACCTGTGACAGCTCTGTCACACATCATACAACCCTGAAATATGTACGCCATAGCTGGCAGTAGCCTCCAAGGAGGGACGAGCACAGCTGAGGTGGGAGCGGAAAGCTCGTTAAGCCTCACTGCCAGATCCACCGATTTTCCTCTTTGCTGTCTCCCATTTCCCCACATGACAAGTGTAAAGTGTTCTGATGACACCAAAGTACACTTCCATTCTTCTATGTAGAGTACTGTATGCAAGGAATATTGTGATGCTTTATTAAAGATAAACAATCAACACTACTAAAACTGCTAAAAGTAATATTATAAGAAAGAAGTTGTCAAATAAAACAATAGAAAGAAAAGATGTAAGCAGAGATTAAACAGTGGAAGAGGATAAAAAAGATGAAGGAAAAAAGTGAGAACAAACAGAAGCAGAAAAAGAATAGATTTAAAGACAGAATCACTGTATAGAAACAACTGGAACTAAATTGAAGAACTCAGTGAACCTCAGACAGAAAATGTAAAAAGAGGAAGGAATGAAAAAGAAAAAGGAAGGTAAATGGAGAAGACAAACAGAAGAGGGAGGGGCCAAAGAAAGACTGGAGGAGGGAATGGAAGTAATAAAATGAGCAAGGGCAGAAAAAAGGAATGTAAAGAAGGAAGGTTAGAGAGGGAGGAAGCAAGTTTGAAGAAATAAATGATCCAACAAACAATGGAGGAAAGAAGATGACTATTATCCATGCTGAGTGTATATGTCATATACTGTACATGGTTGTGTTTGGAAACTAAAAGGAGAAGCACCTTCCATGCAGTACTTGAGTAAATGCACTTGTATTCCTCCTCCAATGCAATACCTACAGTTTTCATTTTGAATGAAATTCCCATTAATGTGACTATTTAATATGAGACATGGTCAGGGAAGCATCTTACACATAACATACCCACATGCATTTGTGCAGTAATGATCAAATGACCTCTTCGTCCTCACATGAATATCCTGAAGGTTGGCTTTATCGGCCAGTATGACTAAGTGACTCCTTCACCCTGTTTAACAAGTCAGTTTCCCAGGGGCCATCTTGCTCAGAAACATGTTTCATTTTGAAAGCATATTTCTCTCCGTGTGGCCTCATTCAGTTCTCTGTCGACTGCAGATATGCCATGGTTGGCTGGGTTTCGGGACCAATGTAGGAAACTAAGAGGGGGCTGACACCCCCACTTAACCGAGCTGTATGATGACGAGAGGGTAAATGTCATGAAACTCAAAGGTAGAGAAAAAATATTTTGGATTGGGATGCATCCTTTCAGCCTGTGGTTGTTTTTTTCCCTCTACCAGGCAAGCATGGGAGTGTCTATCTGCTTGTCCGGTAGAGGAGCGGGAGCTTTCTCATAGATTTTGCATCACTCCTGTCACACTCACAGAATGTGAGTGCGTACAATCATGTGGATGGCCACTCAAAGATGAGTCTTTGAAGACGTGGGTGTCTGAGCTACAGCAGTCCTGCCTGGGGCTTGCAGGCACAGATGGAAGTTAAGAAGAGGAAGGGGAAGTAAGGAGGTAGCTCTGACTTGCACTGACACATGGTCAGAGTCTGAGTTCTCTGCTGCCATTTATGAAGCAATGACACAGGATGCCTCAGGATCTCATCATCACACTTTGTGCTCTAATGTGATAAAACATGTTTGCATTACAGTTTTTCAAGGTGATTCAGCTGAGTATGTGCTTTTTTAAAGTGATACTGAACTGAACACCATTCCTAGGTTAGAACAGTGGTCACTAAGGTGCACTGTGTGACAGTTAATTCAATTGTCAATTTTAGTTATACCCATGTTACATATGTTAATATATAGTGTAGTATTATGGTTGGTTAAGATATAACTGACTTGGTTTGACATTTAAAAGTTATAAAGATTACAACTGACACATGTATCCAGTAGTATATGACAGTAATTCATATTAATTCCTAATAACATATAACGTATTTTCCGCACTATAAGTCGCACTTAAAATCCTTTAGTTTTCTCAAAAATCGACAGTGTGTCTTATGTAGCACCCAACTCAAGTAGCTCTGGATTAACCCTCGGTTAAAGTGGTGATAGTACTATGAGTGGGGCCCTGGGTACGTTACTTAAATTTATTGGTAAACAGGAGAAACAATAACTAACCAGTTTTAACCTTTTTACTTAGAAATCTTAATGTTGGCGGTGCCTCCACTTAGTGAAAATAATGAGTTCTGTTTAATCTTCACCAAGAATAATGAATTTATCTAACATGTTAAACCTCTTTTTTTTTACCTTTTAGTAACCCTTATCACTTATAAACTCTGTAAATAATAATTATGACACACACAAAACTTTAAATTCAAATTGTAAGATTTAGTCAAAATAAAATATAATTTAAATAAATTTAAAAAATACAATATTCCAAGTTCTTAAGTGTTTCCTTACAATTCAATTGAAGGTTTTTTTTCCCCCTCTTCACAATTCACAGTCAATGTTTCAGAAACAACACATTTATCCAAAATATTCCCCTTTAAGTTCAGTTCAATTTTGTAACCTTTGTGAGCTCATTCACTGAAACCGTTGCAGGCCTGATCGCTGCTCGGGCTCGTTGGACCAGAAAACACACAAATGGCCGCTTCACTTGATAAACAAGCAGAAAACAAAACGCACGTGCTCAGGTCTACTCACGAATCCTTTGGGCTAAGTGCAAGGGCAAGCTGAGGGGCAGGCTCGGTTGGCGACCATGCGGCCTCCACTCAGCAACGTGGTCGGAATTAGCAGCGCACCGGGCTGCTGAGTACACGGGACAAACCCACGGAAATCCTATCCACAGCAGAAGGGTCCAGAGAATTCCTCTCGGTCCACTGTGCATTAGAGATTACTATTTAGTTCCATAGAGTAATCTGTATCTTACATACTCGGCATACATAGCTATTACGGGCTCTAAAATGCTAACATGCTAACTCGCGATTAACATCATACATTTTAAGCACTTATACATTCCGTTTAAGCTCAATGCTAACTCCACATTCAGTACTCACTCATCACAGGGTAAAACAGTCCATAACAGGAACGTAGACTCTGCATCCACGGCTATTGTTTTGACTATTCTCCTTTGACTATTAGCTCTGATACACAACCTCCTCCGGTAACGTGCTGCTGCCGACTCTCACTAGCTTAGTTAGTGTTTTTTTCTTCCGCCTCGCTTAGATCCCGCCTTCCTTAAGTCTGATTGGACAATAGGTTTACATCAACCAATGGGATAAAAGAAAATACAAGATTGACAACCCAAAATGAACTTGTAAACAACTTGCAGCAAATACAAAGTTTTCCTTGTTTCACATTAGATAACAAACCTTTGGTTTTCTTGTAACTTATAACTCCATGAACACTTAAATTATGATTGACTTCTATTTATTGTGATTTTGAACTCTTTTTGTGTCTTTTAAACACATATGAAATATTTACAATAAAGTATCTACATGACAATATTTATATCCTTTAAACCTGTAGGGTCTAAAATAGATATTTGAGACCAGGCTACACCCTCCCCGTCTAAAACATTTAGATGTCCTCATCTAACTCGGGATTTTAGACTTAGGCTCAGAGTAATGCCTTGGGTGTTTAGAGCGTTTTACATGATGGTTTTTATCTCTGGTGCTACTGAGGTTCAACTGTATAACCATGCCTTGGTGTACAATAGTCACAGGTTCCTCAGACTGCGTTCCAGGTTTGTCATAGGTCAAACGGATTACTGGTTTCACCTCTCGCTTTGACTTTCGAGTTTTAGGTCTCGTGGGAGTCCTCAACTCCACTTCGGTGTCTGCAGCCGTATCACTGTTATCTCCTTCCACATTTGCTGGCTGGCATTCCTCTTCATGGGAACTTTCAGAAGGTCCTTCCTCCAATTCCGGTTCACTTTCAGATGAAGGGGAATTATCAGATAGAAGAGGTTCTGTGTTAGGTCTGTCGGGTCTAAATTCATGTCTCTGAATATGGTCACTGGTAATGGTGGGGTACTTGTAGACATACTCATTCTCAGATTCGGAGTCTGGCAAGACATCAGATAATCGATCTTCTTGGTCCCGTATCTGACGTCTGCTGGCATGACGTCGTCTGGTAACTGGTGTTCTTACTCTTTCAGGTGAACCAAAGTTATCTGCGATTCTGACAAGATAACCGATTGGTAGCAGATGGTCTCTGTGTAGAGTTTTGACACCTCCAGATCCTTGTTCCGGTTTTACCTTGTACACAGGTAGGTTCGGCAGTTGTGCGATGACAATGTAAGGTATTGACTTCCATCGGTCTTTCAGTTTGTGTTTACCAGTAAGGCCAACATTTCTTATCAGAACTCTGTCTCCTTCTTGTAATGGCTGGTCTCTTACTCTTTGGTCATAACGTGACTTGTTCCTCAAATGATTCTTTGTTGCATTCTCAGCAGCTAGATGGTATGCTTGCTTGAGTTCTTTCCTCATCTTGTCAACGTACTGCAGGTGAGTCATCTCCGCGTCATCTTCAAGAACGGCACCAAAGCAAATGTCAATGGGTAATCTGGCATTACGTCCAAACATTAAATAGTATGGCGAATATCCAGTAGACTCATTTTTTGAGCAGTTATAGGCATGTACTAACTGGCTGATGTGCTGACTCCAGTTTTGTTTCTGTACATTTTCAAGAGTTCCAAGCATTGATAGCAAGGTTCTGTTGAAACGTTCGGGCTGAGCATCTCCTTGTGGATGATATGGTGAAGTACGTGATTTTCGGATACCTAGCATAGACAAGAGCTCTTTGATAAGGCGGCTTTCAAAGTCTTGACCCTGATCTGCGTGTATCCGGGCAGGTAATCCGTAATGCATAAAGTATTTTTCCCATAATACTTTTGCAACTGTGACTGACTTTTGGTCTTTTGTAGGGAATGCTTGGGCGTACCTTGTGTAATGATCGGTCACTACTAATACATTAGCAACTCCTTTGTTATCTGGTTCAATCTGAAGAAAGTCAATACAGACTAGATCTAAAGGACCGTTGCTAGTGATTTGACTGAGTGGAGACGACCGTTGTGGGAGAGTTTTGCGAGAGACACAACGTCCACACATTTTGATGTACTGGTCCACATCAGCATTCATGCATGGCCAATAGAAACGATCTTTGAGGAGTTCTGTTGTCTTCTCAACTCCTAGATGTCCACATTCATCATGTAGTGATCTCATTACACTTGTTCTGTATCTGTCTGGTAAAACCAGTTGTTTGTGAACTGTGCCATTGGCCAGTTTTCTCTGTCGATATAGTATTTTGTCTCTCAGTTCAAGTTTCCTGCTCTCACGACTTAACAAAGACATGTCAGGTGGTGAATTTTTGGATGTGATAAGTTGCTTTCCAGTTTGGATGGCTTGTTTGACTGGTCCAATGACTGGGTCAAGATCTTGAGCAACTTGTAAGTCTGTAGGAGTCAACTGATCTTCCAAAGTTGCTTTTAGGCTTACTGGAAGGACATAAGCTTCTGGAATCACGGATGTAGGAACTCCAAGTTGGTCTACTAGCCTGACAGGGGACTTAGTAGCTTCATAGATAGAGTCCTTTTTACAGATGGCTTTTATGGCAGACTGTGGAACATCTGTCCATTCAGTGTCATTGGTGTGTTGTCGGGACAATAGATCTGCGTCTATGTTGTGACGACCAGGACGATATTGGATGTTGAAATCGTATGTGGCTAAAGCTGCAAGCCAACGATGTCCAACAGCATTTAGCTTTGCAGTTGTCAACACGTAGGTTAGAGGATTGTTGTCGGTCCTAACCGTGAACTTAGCTCCATAAAGATAGTCATGAAATTTATCCACGACTGCCCACTTTAGTGCTAAAAACTCAAGTTGATGGACCGGATAGTTTCGTTCAGAGTCACTGATCCTTCGGCTAGCAAAAGCAACAGGCTTAAGGCCCTCTGGGTACTCTTGATTGAGCACGGCACCTAAACCGTTCAGGCTAGCATCCACATGTAGGACATAAGGCTTGGTGGAATCTGCAAATGCCAAAACAGGGGCATTGGTCAGACATTCAATGATTTTTCTGAATGCGGCTTGACAGGACTGGTCCCATCGCTCTTTGAAAGGCTCAGAAGGTTTGAGGTAGGTTTTGGTTGGGTCTTTGGTTTGAGCTCGCTTGTTTTTCTGAGTAGGTGGATAACCTTTGGTAAGCTCAGTTAATGGGCGGACAATGCTTGAATAATTTGCAATAAATCTGCGGTAATACCCACAGAAACCAAGGAATGAGCGAAGGGTTTTCAGATCTGTTGGCTCTGGCCAGTTCCTGACAACCTCTACTTTTTCGGGATCGGTGGCTATACCATCTTTTGAGACAATATGACCAACATATTTGACTTGGGACTGACAGAACTGACATTTGTCAAGCGACAATTTCAGACCAAACTCCTCAAGGCGATCTAAGACTTTGAGGAGACGTTGCTCATGCTCTTCGAGTGTTCTACCAAAGACGATTATGTCGTCAAGGTACACTAGGACTTGGAGAAGGTGCATATCACCCACTGCCTTTTCCATGAGCCGCTGAAAAGTGGCTGGGGCTCCTGTGATGCCTTGTGGCATTCGTTCAAATTGGTAGAACCCTAGGGGGCAGATAAATGCAGTCTTTTACTTATCTTGCTCGGACATGGCAATTTGGTAGTACCCACTCCTAAGATCGAGGACGGAGAACCATTTGCTGCCTGTAAGACAATCTAAGGCGTCATCAATACGAGGGATGGTATACTGGTCGGGGATCGTACGACTGTTCAAAGTTCTGTAGTCGATGCAGATTCTGATGGAACCATTCTTTTTGCGCACTACAACAATAGGTGATGCGAATGGGCTTCGAGACTCTTTGATAATGCCTGCAGCTAACAACTGCTGTAGGTGTTGTCGTACATCATCAATATCAGCTGGAGCTAAACGACGTGAACGCTCTCTGAAGGGGGTAGAGTTGCTAAGGCGGATGTCATGTTCTACGTCTTTAGCTAATCCCACATCCCATTCATCTAGAGAGAAAACATTACGTCTCTGCGCTAGCTTTTGCTGTAGTCTTTTCTTCCACTCTGTAGGAGCAGGAGAGTCACCAAAATCAAAGAGTTCGGGAGCTACGGTACTAGCTTCAGACTCTAAAGCTTTAGGGTTGGTGACTACATCCACTGCATGCATCTCGGCAATAACTGTGCCGACTTGGATAGAGGTAGGTTTCTCTGACTCATTCTGTAATAGAACGATGAAACTGTTCTCATCCATGTCACTTTCACGAAGAACACCTGGCTGGACCAACACGCCGGACGGGAGTTGGGGCATGGCAGGTGCTTCAACCAAAATAACATCTTGGAGTTTAGTTCTTTTCTGCTCTACTTTACACGTGGCATAACATTTTTTTCCGGGGGCAGTGGTAAGTGGCCCTGGACCTTGCCATTTCACTTGCCCTATGGGATCGTCGGCTGCATGGGACGTTAAGGACTGAGTTTGGATTTTGTCATAAACTGCCTGTATTCTCATGGAGCTGACTTTGTTCTCACTACCGCTATCTCTGCACAGCTGAAATAGGCGACTGAACAGAAAAGCGTTGGTACCAACCACTACAGGGGTTTCATGACCTTGTGGGGGCTCAGGACAGACTAGAGCGAGGACGTTAAGAGGACCCTTGACACCTGCTACATCCTCAGGGAACTCTATCTCTACCACTACATACCCATGGTAAGGATAGGACTCAGCTGATAGGCCCCAGATGGCTAGATTGGAAATGGGCTGTATAGGGACTGTTGGTATGTTGGCTCTATACCAATCCTCAAAGATAATGGTCACTGTTGACCCTGAATCCATAAGACCATGGCATGAGATGTTATTGACCTTGATAGGAGCTATGGATGATGGACCAATAAGACCTTCCGGTATGTTGACACTTTGAGTTGGAACACTGGTAGTATTAACTCGAGCAACACACTGATCTTGATCGTCTGTACTTTGACTTTGTCCCTGTGGGCTTCCATGCACTTGATGAATAAGCTTTTTGATTACCTTTTGAGCATTTTCCGGAGCTGTACATTTGTTTGCAAAATGGCCATTTTCTCCACATCTGTAGCAGAAATGATCTGACTCTTTACTACTCTTTGGCCTAAAGGTAGATGATTTTGGACTGAAGTCTGCTTTGAACTTAGAATAGTGGCCTCTCTCTTTTGCATAATGTTGTGGCTTTACTGACATTACACTTAACTGGGTTTTCAACTCTTTGACTTCTTTTCTTAACTGTTGCACTTCGTTGTTTGTGTCTGATTTCTCTTTTTTCTTTTCTCTGGACATCTTTTTGTGGCTTGACTCTGTAGAATGAGACTGCTTGTTGAGCTCTTTCAGCTTTTCTTTTAGCACTTGAATTTCGGACTGAAAATCATGTTGCTGACAATCTTTGGAGTCTGTTTCACTTGCTACTTGCACTGCATGCACGTACTGTCTCTGTGCTGGTTTTTTGAGTTTTTGTCTTGCGGCTTCACGCTCCTCTTCTTCTCGAATTTCTTTCAGTAGGCTTAAAAATGTTGGAGGATCACTTCGCTTATCTCTTAGACCTAGCTGAAGAAGCATGAAGTCTGATTCAGTGGCACCTTTAATGAGTTGCTCTAGCCTTGCTTTGTTGGCTTCGTCCACTTGTAGGCCTCCTTTTTGCACTACCTTGTTCAGTGATCTTTCCAGTCTCAGTAAGAAGTTAGACAAGCACTCACCTTGTCTTTGATGCATAGCTCTGAATGTGAGATACAATTCCTCACCGGATTCTGAGGTTCCAAAGGTACTTTCCAATGCCTGTATGTAGTCCATATGGTTTGCCATGGGATTAGACATGCGCACTGCTTGAATGATCTCCAGCGCTGGCCCTTTGAGACTCTCAATAATCCTTCTGCGTTTCTCCTTATCTGAGCACTCATACTCATCAGTCATGAACTTTACTTGTTCTAACCAGCTGTCCAAATTGTCTTCACCAGGTGGAGTAGGGTGGACTCCAGAGAAGATTCTAAAACGCCGGTATAAATTGCTTTCATTTGGCTTGGACTGCAAAACATCACCTACCGCCCGAATGATTGACTCAGGGTTGCTGTTCCACGAGGTGCTAGGATCACATAGTCTTTTAACATCCGCCAATGTTTTCCCTTCATCACGTAGAAATCTGTCCAACTTCTCTGTGAATAGGTCGGAGTTCGTTTCTTGTTCTGCAACAATTATTTTCCATTTACTTCCTTCCTTAAGGGAAATTACCTCTGGTGGAACTTTGGTAGGATCGACTGCTTCACGGCATTCACATAACATGGTCAGGGTTTGATTATTGGCATCAAACATTTTTCCTCTTACTCTTACCTTGCCCAAGGTTTTTACTTGTTCGAGTGTTTCTTCTACTGTGGATATTTCCTCCTCTTCAGACACTCCAATAACTAGAATGGCATGTGCCTGATCAAGCCCTTCACCTCTGCACCAATTTGCAAGATTTGGTTGTGAAACGTTACTTTTAGTGGCCATAGTTTTAACAAGTTACTTTGTAGGGGGAAGAAAAGAGATTAATTGAAGTTACTTTTTAGGACCAGTGTTACTCTTAGGTACTTTTGAGATTACAGCAGATTTACTTATAACTTAAAATTGATATAAAACAACAAAACAATCCCAGCGGTGCCTCCAAAGGTGTAGCACCCAACTCAAGTAGCTCTGGATTAACCCTCGGTTAAAGTGGTGATAGTACTATGAGTGGGGCCCTGGGTACGTTACTTAAATTTATTGGTAAACAGGAGAAACAATAACTAACCAGTTTTAACCTTTTTACTTAGAAATCTTAATGTTGGCGGTGCCTCCACTTAGTGAAAATAATGAGTTCTGTTTAATCTTCACCAAGAATAATGAATTTATCTAACATGTTAAACCTCTTTTTTTTTACCTTTTAGTAACCCTTATCACTTATAAACTCTGTAAATAATAATTATGACACACACAAAACTTTAAATTCAAATTGTAAGATTTAGTCAAAATAAAATATGATTTAAATAAATTTAAAAAATACAATATTCCAAGTTCTTAAGTGTTTCCTTACGATTCAATTGAAGGTTTTTTTTTCCCCTCTTCACAATTCACAGTCAATGTTTCAGAAACAACACATTTATCCAGAATATTCCCCTTTAAGTTCAGTTCAATTTTGTAACCTTTGTGAGCTCATTCACTGAAACCGTTGCAGGCCTGATCGTTGCTCGGGCTCGTTGGACCAGAAAACACACAAATGGCCGCTTCACTTGATAAACAAGCAGAAAACAAAACGCACGTGCTCAGGTCTACTCACGAATCCTTTGGGCTAAGTGCAAGGGCAAGCTGAGGGGCAGGCTCGGTTGGCGACCATGCGGCCTCCACTCAGCAACGTGGTCGGAATTAGCAGTGTACCCGGGCTGCTGAGTACACGGGGACAAACCCACGGAAATCCTATCCACAGCAGAAGGGTCCAGAGAATTCCTCTCGGTCCACTGTGCATTAGAGATTACTATTTAGTTCCATAGAGTAATCTGTATCTTACATACTCGGCATACATAGCTATTACGGGCTCTAAAATGCTAACATGCTAACTCGCGATTAACATCATACATTTTAAGCACTTATACATTCCGTTTAAGCTCAATGCTAACTCCACATTCAGTACTCACTCATCACAGGGTAAAACAGTCCATAACAGGAACGTAGACTCTGCATCCACGGCTATTGTTTTGACTATTCTCCTTTGACTATTAGCTCTGATACACAACCTCCTCCGGTAACGTGCTGCTGCCGACTCTCACTAGCTTAGTTAGTGTTTTTTTCTTCCGCCTCGCTTAGATCCCGCCTTCCTTAAGTCTGATTGGACAATAGGTTTACATCAACCAATGGGATAAAAGAAAATACAAGATTGACAACCCAAAATGAACTTGTAAACAACTTGCAGCAAATACAAAGTTTTCCTTGTTTCACATTAGATAACAAACCTTTGGTTTTCTTGTAACTTATAACTCCATGAACACTTAAATTATGATTGACTTCTATTTATTGTGATTTTGAACTCTTTTTGTGTCTTTTAAACACATATGAAATATTTACAATAAAGTATCTACATGACAATATTTATATCCTTTAAACCTGTAGGGTCTAAAATAGATATTTGAGACCAGGCTACACTTATAATCTGGTGCGCCTTATGTATGAATTCTGGTTGTTTTTACTGATCTCGAACCGATTTTATATGTTACATGGCGCTCAAATATCTGTCAAAAAATGTTTTAGTCTGACTTTGCTAAGCTACGAAGCAGCACCGCTTGATGGATTGTCGGAGCATTATGGCTACCGTAGTCAGGAGCCTCGTTGAGTAATCTGGGTCCTAAACTCCGTCAGCTTCAGGTCCCAAAGTCAAACGAACACTGCGGCATCACTGAGAGTTAAAAACTGTCTAAATTCTTTCATCTTTAATAAACTGATCAGCATTGCTGCTTTACCAGGTGTAACAATTAAGTTTAACATCCAGGCATCCATGAAAACAGGATTTATTAAACGTAACGGAGTTAGAAGTTAGCAGGAAGTTAGCTCGCTAGCTTCCACCTAAACATGATATAGCATGTTCTGACTGAGAGATTTCTGAAAAAATGAAACTTACAGCTCTGCTATCACTTCCAACATAAATGAAGACAGAAAACTAAACAGCAGTGATGTTTGTAGGGTTACTGAAGTTGGGCTAGCTGGTATATAATGATGTGCTACGTGATCGCTAGCGACACAGCTATGTTAGCATAGCATAAACACAGTGAAGCTGGAGGATGAACGCTAACACTTTTCCATTCAATAAAAGTTAACGTGAGGGTTCCCGATGGTTAGGGACAAATGGAATCTCATGGCAGGATGCTGTAAACGGATCAAACTTCAGTCAGGAGAACAACTGAGATAATCCATCCACAATACGAAGTTGGTCATTAATATACTGCAACAACATGGGAATAGAGCAGCTGCTAGAGAATTCAACATTAATGAATCAATGGTACGGAAGTGGAGGAAGCAAGAAGAATGGGTTGAGTAAAGTTTGACTTATCTGACTGTTTTGTTTCGCTTAACGCGCCTTGTGATCTGGTGCACCTTATGGTCCGAAAAATACGGTATTATTTTTGTGGGGTGCACATGAAAAAATGGTCGGTTCATTTTTTTTCAAGTTTTTTTCTTTTTGGCAAAGCTTAACATTTGCCCATCACTAGACTAAGCATTTCCAAGCAACTGTAAGGAGCAGTAGTTAAACTATCTAATAACATTAGCATAAAACTGTAATACAAAATTTAGCCAATGCATGGCTACAAACTGTGGTGGATCTAGTTTTGCTTTATAATTCTTCTCATTACCTAGAACATAAATTATGAGGATATCAAACTATTTCAGTACCACAGAGGAGTGAAAAGTGTGATTCAGTATATAATATTGCATTGCAGTGTATTGATAGTGTCCATGCAGGTGTTTTCATAAATTAATCATAACTCACTCATATGCACAGCAGCCAGATTTTATGCATGGTAGATAGATGCAAGACATAAATGTTTTAGAGACATCCACGAAACTGGAAAGGGAGCGTTTAGGCTGGACGGTGAGTACACAAAGCACACAGTGAATAAAAAAGTGGTTTCACATCCAGATTTCTATCTGTGCTTTAATCTCTAAAAGACCAATAGTGGGTCTGAAAAATATAAATAAACATGTTATATTGCAGGTCACTGTGGAGACCACCTCCCCATGTGTTTCTGTCACTTACTTACAAGTTACTGAACTGTGTGCTGCACGTACAGTAGGTACTGCACAGCAAGACACATTTTTTAAGTAAAACAGTACTTTGTTTATTGATGTGTTTAGTATCACCATATTTGTAGCTTCAAAAAATGTGAAGAGTGATTATTACTACTGCTACTTACTGCATACTAGTCAAGTCAAGTGGCTTTTATTGTCAGTTCAACCATGTGCAGTGGTACAGTACACAGTGAAGCAAGACAACGCTCCTCCAAGACCATGGTGCTACATATAACAGACAATCAACACAGGCCTGCATGAAGTGCAACTGTGCAAAAATTGCAAAAACAAACAAACAAAACAAACACAGAGCAGAGTGATACAGACACAACAGTGCAAGAGAAAAGTGCAACAACGACAGTGGGTTGCGCAAAAAGTTACTTGATCGCAGTCTGGCAGTGAGGGCCCGGATGCTCCGGTACCTCTTGCCAGAAGGAAGCAGGGTGAAGAGTGTGTGTGAGGGGTGTGTGGAGTCTTCCACAATGCTGGTGGCTTTGCAGGTGGAGCGGGTGCTCTGTCCGTGATGGAGGGGAGAGGAGCTCCAATGATCTTCTCAGCTTTTCTCACTATCCTTTGTAGGGTATTGCGATCTGATAGAGTGCAGTTACCATACCAGACAGTGATGCAGCTGCTCAGGACACTCTCGATAGTCCCTCTGTAAAAGGTTGTAAAAATGGATGGAGGGAGATGGGCTTTCCTCAGCTTCAGCAGGAAGTAGAGATGCTGTTGGGCCTTCTTGGTTATGGAGCTGGTGTTGGGGGACCAGGAGAGGACACCAAGGAATTTGGTGCTCTTGACGACCTCCACAGAGGATCCATTGATGTTACGTGGACAGTGATCTCTCCATGCTCTCCTGAAGTCAACAATCATCTCTTTTGTTTTGTCCACGTTCAGAGACAGGTTGTTGACTCTACACCAGCTGTTGCACCTCCTCTCTGTATGCTGACCCATCACTCTTGCTGATGAGACCCACCACAGTCATGTCATCGGTGAACTTGATGATGTGGTTCGAACTGTGCATTGCTGCACAGTCATGAGTCCGCAGAGTGAACAGCAGTTGGCTGAGCACACGGCCCTGAGGGGCTCCAGTGCTCAGTGTGGTGGTGTTGGAGATGCTGTTACCGATCCAGACTGTCTGAGGTCTCTCCATCAGAATGTCCAGGATCCAGTTGCAGAGGGAGGTGTTCAGGCCCAGCAGGCTCAGTTTTCCAATCAGGTGCTGGGAATGATTGTGTTGAATGCTGAACTGAAGTCTATCGGCATTTGTACATATGTGTCTTTATTGTCCAGGTGGGTGAGAGCCAGATGTAAGGTGGTAGCAAATTCATCATCTGTTGACCGGTTTGGGCGACCTTAATGTGTCTCATGACGAGGCTCTTGAAGCACTGCATCATGATGGGTGTGAGTGCAACGGGACGGTAGTCATTGAGGCAGGACACTGGGGACTTCTTTGGCACTGGTGGCACTGGTGGCCTTAAGGCACACTGGGACAGTGGTCAGGGAGAGGTTGCACATTCCCTGAGCACTCTTCCAGGGATGTTATCTGGACCAGCAGCTTGCCTTGGATTAACTCTGCAAAGAGTTTTCCTCACATCAGCAGAGGTCAGACATAGAACCTAGTCATTGTGAGGGGGGTGGACTTCCTCACCAACACATCATTCTGAGCGTCAAACCATGCATAGAAGCTATTCAGTGCGTCTGGTAGGGAGGCATCACTATCACAGGCAGATGTCGTCTTCCTGTAGCTGGTGATGGCCTGGAGGCCCTGCCACATGCACCGCATGTGGCTGCTGTCCTGGAAGTGGCTGTGGATTCCTTTGCCATGCACGTTTGCTGGTCTGATGGCTCGAGACAGTTTGGTCCCCGCTGTTCCCAGGGCCGCCTTTGAAGACGGAGTCTCGGGTCTTTAGCAGCTCACGCACTACTAGTTGTGCATGTGTTGTTAAAAGAAAAACCAAGATCATTCAGGGGTTTTTTCAGTATGCCATCAATGTCATCATGATCAAATACAAAAAGAAACTCTTGTTGAGTTTTGGACTTCTGATGGAAAAACTTCAGGTCATGCTGTTCTCTCTTAGCTTAAACTTACCTGACAAATCAAAAGCACTTATGCTGCAAATTAGAGTGTCCGCAATATTACTGGTGTTCATACATGATTTCAGAGAGGATATTAAATACATATTTTACATCCCATAGGTAAATTATTTACAGAACATCTCTCCACCACGCAATCAAAAAAAGGAAAAGAAAACCATTTCTAACATCTCTGCCTCCCTTGTGTGAGAGGTGAGAGTAGGCAGCAAGGGGAAAGGTGAACATGGAAGGAATAGAGAAGGTGAAAGTAGATGAGTTTAAATACATGGATCAACCATCCAACAGACACAAGAGGGGTGAAGAACACAGTGCAGGTAGTGGACGGAGATGAGTGTCAGGAGTTATTCGTGACAGAAAGACAGCAACAAAAGCGAATGGATAGAGGCTACAAGATAATCACACAAGAGACCTGGGTGATGTATAGTTTGGTGGCACTAACAAAATGTCAGGAGGCTGTGCTGAAGGTGGCAGAGCTGAAGATGCTCAGATTTTCATTGGAAGTGACCAGAATGGACAGGATTAAAAAATAATCTATCAGAGGGACAGCTCAGGTTGAGCGCTTGGAGACAAAGGCTGAGTTGGTTTGAACAGAGGAGGGATTATGGATATATTCTACAAAAGTATGTTGAAGGTGCAGCTGCCAGGCAGCAGGGAAAGTGAAAGACCGCAGTTGTGGTTCACGGCTAGAGTGGAGGGGGACATGCAGAAGGTTTGTGTGACAGAGGAAGATGCTGGGACAGAGGGAGATGAAGGCAGGTGATCCACTGCGGCAACCTGAAGGGAGCAACCTAAGACAAAGAAGAAGAAAATTAAGATGATGACGATGATGATGATGATGATGATGATGGATTAGCGATGTGGTAATTTTGGCTTTGATTTTCTCATCTTAGTTTTTTTCTGAGATAAATGTTTGTAAATAGGGCCTCTGATCTTTTCATTGTTAATTAAGTCCTAAAAATTATGTTTCTGCTGTTATGAGAAATAATGTTCAGGATTGATCCTGATCAGAGCAACATTATTTTCTTTTTTCCTGCAACAGAACTCGTCAAACATGTTCTCCCTGCTCACTCATCATCTTTAAATCTGTGTCGATTTGAAGAAATAACTAAATAATTTAAAAAAGGATTTTTTGGGAGAGTGAGTGAGTTTCTATAATTAGTGCTTCACCAGCAACCAGGTACAATGGGCTGCTGGCCCTTAGGCCACTAACCCACAGGAGCCCTGAGCGTTCCACATTCATCACTTGTCAGTTGGTTTGCAGTAATTTGATTAATTAGAACTTTCTTTTGCTAAGTGTGCTCAAAGTGCCTCCAGTGCATTCTGCAATATTACAAGTTTTGTTCTGTTTCAACTCTGACTTCGTAAATGATTTTTATTGTCAACATGAACTCTGATGGGGGTATAGGGGGATTGTCCAAATAAGGGATGGGACGAGATCTGTTTCAGAGAGCAAAGAGCCAATAATATAAAAGAACAATGACATCAGCTGTCAGGCCCACCTATATTATGTAAGGAGGCGCAATAGTCAAAACTGGTTTCATTATATGCACTGCTAATGAAAAGTTTATTCACTTGCGTTATATCTTGCATGCTACGATAGCATCTTCCCCCATGTAAAATGCTTAGAGTGTGCACGACTACTTGTGCCTGTGAATTGTTTGTGCAGTCTGCAAGTTGTGCAAATGTCTCCCCATGGATGTCAAATCAATTCTAATTAGCTCTACAGAATTTAATGAACATACGCCAGTGAATGACTGGGGTAGCACCCTGGTTGAATGGATGTGTAACCAATCACGCTTTTCCACAGTTGAGAAGGGCTCGCTGTAGCAGAATATCTGTCTCTCTAACACACAGACTCCCTTTTTTTTTTTCCTTGAATTGCTGTAATCTTTTTTAGTTTTTAACACAGACTGTTCAAATGTTTGATTTCAGTTCAAGTTCTTTTGTTCTGGAGTTTTGCATTGGTCTACCTCAATCAAACCCATTTCGAGCTTTTGAAGATAGGCAAATGTCACAGATTCTTGGACATAGAAGTCACTCCAAAGTGATTTTACCAAATGTCCCCAGTGTTCAAATTGCAATCTCATAAAAATGCATCAAATCCAAGCGGTGCATGTTCCTGAATATCCACTACGATCCCATTAAACCACCTCTCAGGGTGCTTAGAATTTTGATCACATTGAAAACAAAAAGAATCACTTGTGCTTCATGGAGCTGAAATATATTTACATCTGACATTTAAATACTGCTGCTGTACACAGAAAATTCAGCTTTTTCTTTCCTTGTGAGGTTTCACTTGGGACATATTATTATGTCCCACCTTATTTAGCACCTTAACCAGATTTAGATGAGAACACATTTTGGACAATCCTGGGACGTTAAGTGAGTAAAAACCTGCTAAACATTAAGTAGACGAGTTAACCCTTGAAGATCCTGCTCAACAAAATGGTCGAGCACATTTGGCTTTTTCCATTGCTTTTTACTTGGTGTGGTAGTTAAAGGGTAACCATGGCAACTATGAGTAAACAAACAAGAGTATATACCAGGGGTGGAGAACTCCAGGCCTTGAGGGCCGGTGTCCTGCAGGTTTTACACGTGTCCTTGATCCAACACAGCTGATTCAAATGACCTCCCCTTAAATGGCCTGTCTTGAAGTTCTCCAGAGGCCTGGTAATGAACTAATCGTTTGATTCAGGTGTGTTGACCCAGGGTGAGATCTAAAACCTGCAGCACACCGGCCCTTGAGGCCTGGAGTTGGACACCCCTGGTATATACTCTCTCAGAGGAAGTGCAACACTTTCATGGTAAGCATTTTGCTCTTTATGTCAAGATTTTAGGCAGGGGGGGGCTGAAGATGGAAGTTTCAGTGTGCTTACTGATGTTGTGAAGTGAAATCCTGTCACTATCCCTGACTTCACATGATTTATATCGACCCCTCAGATGATACTGGACGAGATCTGAAGGCCTACAAAAGTTTGAATGCTTATCAGTATTTTCTGTCAGGAGGGGTCACAAACTAAAGTCACTTGATTTTGCCTGGAATTAGAGTCGCTGCTCACTGCTCAGATATTTACCTGATTTTTATTACATTTTTAAATTTCCTTGTCTCTGCTTATTATCTCTGACATTGTCAACAAGTTAATGTAGCTCATTTGTGGTAGACAGTGATACTGAGGTGAGCTGTTGAGGATATCCATAATTTCCCATCAGTAGGTTTTGTCTCTGTTAGATGCTGTTAGCTCCGGTTCACTGCTGTTACTGAAAGTCTTTTTGAGGTGAAACTAATTTGGGCAGACAAGCATGCAGCAAGTAAATTCTCATGTGATGTGAGAGCGTAATTAAACTGTTTATATGCAGGAAAAACATATTAAGAGTTTTAGGATGCTAAGTCTAATGTCAGCTAGCATGACATTAGCTTATAATGCTTTGTTGTTGTTTAGCCAGCATTAGAAACAGATATTGGTCATTTTAAAAATTCACAATTTGCGTAACTGATACTACTATTTCAGGTAAACCTTTTTTTCGTCTTTCTCCTATTCAGCGGGAAAGTGATAAAAAGAATGATTCTCTTTCTATCTTGATGACTGCATTCTTCCCCTCACGTTGTCTATATTCTGCTCCACTGTTTGGTTCAACAATGGTAATTTAACAACGTATGATTTATTGGACGTGATTGTTATCCATCATTATATCCAATATGGTGGACCGCTCTTGAGCGATGTGTGCATGACATCACATACAAAACCTCAATAGCACCAAATCACAACATTTTCTTCAACATGCTTTATGTTGTTGTGATTATGTTGTACACCCTACAGTAAACCCTAACAATCAGACGACTCCCAGTCAGCCAGCACTTGGTGACAGAGGGAAGGAAAAACTAAAGTTGACAGGCAGCCAGTGGAGGGAAGTTAGAACATGTAATGTGCAGGTTCCAGTTAAAAGAAGAGGCGCTTCATTTTGAATCAACTGTGAGAGGAAAGACTGGCTAACTCCAACATAAAGTCCATTACACTAAACTAGCCAAGACGTAATAAAGGCATGTTTTACTGTCTCCATATGCTAAAGAGGATGGGTTTCATCTTTTACCTTAAACAACTTAACTACTGCACCAATTTGACTGTCCAGTTTAAAATCACTGTCCATTATCAAGCCCAAATTTATAACTACAGGCTTAACATGCAGTGCCAAGCTGCTCAAGTCAACAAGGGAGTGAGCATGTGAGCTACTAGCTCTACAACATCACTTCAGTTTTGTTTCCATTAAAATGTAAAACATTTAGGGTAGGGTTGTCAAACTCATTTTACATCAGGGGCCACATACAGCCCACTTTGATCTCAGCTGAGCTAGACTAGTGACCCGTTTAGGCTAGGCTGCTGGAATCTGAAACCTGACTGAAACTCTTCAAATAAGCCATTCCTCTGCAGATGATCTGTTAGCTGTTTGACAACTACTCTTTCAAGGATGTTTGATACGAAAGGAAGGTTGGAGATTGGCCTATAATTAGCTAAGACAGCTGGGTCTAGAGATGCTTTTTAAGTAAAGGTTTAACTACAGCCACCTTGAAGGCCTGTGGTACATAGCCAATTATTAGAGATAGGTTGATCATATTTAAGATTGAAGCATTAATTAATGGCAGGACTTCTTTGAGCAGTTTTGTAGGAATGGGGTCTAAAAGACACGTTGATGGTTTGGAGGAAGTAATTGTTGAAGTTTTACGGAAGTTGAATTATCACAATTTTCTCAACAACAATATAAAATTATGCACAAAATGAATTACTAATGTAAAAAAACTTGTTTTTATTTATATATTTTTATTATATAAATATTCTTTTATTTATTCATTCCACATAAAATGTAAAAAATAAATTGTAAAATACAAAAACCAACTATTTACAATTCAACTTTTAACTATTTAAATTTTCAGCTTTTTCCTTTTAAACAAATTTAAAGTGAAACAACACAAAACACTGCAAACCACAACACAATAAAATATAAATTAAAATATGCAAAACAAAAAGAAGATGCATGTTCTCCGTCAAACAGGCCTGGGATGATTTTTTGGGAGTGTTTTCCTGCTTGGAATTGCATACACAGTGCATGAATAAACTTTCTGAATCCTTTATCATCCACAACTGAAAATACTTGGCAATCAAGTGCAATCATTTTTGCCAGCTCTTTATCAATTGAGTTCTGCCTTGCTGGGGTCGCCGCAAAAACTGTCTAATAGAGCTCTGGGTTGATTTACGTGGTTGTGGTGGTATACAGTGGTCCCTCGTTTATCGCGGGAGTGATGTTCTAAAAATAACCTGCGATAAGTGAAATCCGCGAAGTAGCCAACTTTATTTTTTACAATCATTATAGATGTTTTAAGGCTGTAAAACCCCTCACTACACACTTTATACACTTTTCTCAGACAGGCATGCATTTTCACACTTTTCTCTCTTGTTTAAACACTCTCAAAGTTCAGATGTAGAAAAATAAGTCCAGTATTATAGAATGAAACCAAAGGTCAAACCCTGTTTTCAGGTCCAGAACATGGGAATAGAGCAGCTGATAGAGAATTGAACATTAATGAATCAATGGCATGGACGTAGAGGAAGCAAGAAGAATGAGTTGAGTAAAGTTTGACTTATCTGTTTTGTTTCGCTTAATGCGCCTTATAATCTGAAAAATACGGTAATTTCTTCCTTCCTTTAGCATGTCCAGACGTCTAACTTTTTGTGCGATGGTTAGCATCTTCCTCTGGCTTTTGGGTGCTACCGCAGGTGCCTTGGACGGTGCAAAACGTTTTGTCGACATTGTTGTGTTTGTTGGGGAGAAAACTTACAAACATACAGTACAGCACTTCAGAGACACACTGCTAGCCATTAAAGATTTATGTAAATCTGATGAGCTGAATGCATTCTATACTGTACAGGAGACACGGCATGAGAGTGATTGACAGTGGTCTACCGCCCCGTGCCACTGCCCTGGTCTTTATTTATACATCATTGGGTGAGTGCGTGTGTGGGGGGGGGGTGTCAGAGTGTGACCCCATAAATGACTTCCCTAAACCTGCTGGTCTGGAAGTCCAGCAGTTCATTTATCATAAAACAATGAGAGAAGGTATGCCCTTTTCCCATGCTCCCAGGATGTGGGTTTGAATGCCAGAACACTCTGGAATGCACCCAAAGCCTTTTGCAGTCTACTAAAGATCACACATCCTATCACTACACAATCGATTATACACCTCTAAGCATATATGGAAAATTATATCATTAAAGGATTATACTGACTACTAAGTACAATTTTCCACTGACATTCCCTCCTGTTGTCAGTATAACTTTTAAGTGAGATATCAGTATGTAACATCTTGTTATACATTTTCTGTCACATCGTCATTAATCACACAAAGTCTTCATGTTCCAACAGGTCGGAGTCATCATCATCATTTTTCACGGCTATGTATGCAGCAACAGTGGAAAATATTATGCGGTTAATCATGAGTTTTAGACATGGCAGGATACATGTTACAAAGACACAAAATAAAAGTAAAAATACTCCAACTCCGATGAGTAGTCTTTTTAGCACCTGTAGCCAGGAGCCAGTGTAAAACCAAGAAAACCAGTCACTTGTATCACTTACATAGTCCTGATTTTGGGCCTGCTGCATCTGTCTCAAGGCATTCAGGGCATCAGTCATGTTTGATGAGTGTACATCGTCTGGTATGTAAGTGCAGCAGGTGTTGTTGAAGAGGACACAAAGTCCCCCTTTCTCTGCTAGTATCATGTCCAGAGCTACTCGATGTTGCATCACTGCAATCCGTAATGCATCAATTTTCTGATTCTGCTGTTCGTTGATCTTACACGAAAAGTTCAAGAAGAGACCAAAACGGTAGTCCAGAGTTTCAATCCTCAGCTTGTTTTTTCCGGTTCCCACCCAAGGGAACAATGAATGGAGTACTTTCTGTCCACTAGTCCATAATTTGAATTCCTCGGGTACATTGCTTCCCCATATCGGGTCATGTGGTTGAAGTTTAGGGAACGTAGATCTTCTTTTCCGGCGTGCTGTAGAAGCGGTGTTTACTGCGGTCATCCTGAAAGTGTGGTCTGACAGGAATATAGGAGCACATGTTCCTGTCCAGCCTGGGGGCAGTATGAAATATGCCCGTTGTCCACATAACCAGGCCATTCCTTGCACCCAGTACGTGCCGTTAGAAGGTCCACTCATATTCACAGGGGCGCCCTCTCCATGGCCTGCAGTTTGGACACAGTTTGTGGTATTTCCAAGGGGTTTATTACCCTAAAGATTTTAAACATGCAGTAGTCAAACCCCTGATTAAAAAACCTGCTCTTGATCCTACGGTTCTTGCAAATTACAGGTCTATCTCCAAACTACCTTTTCTCTCCAAAATTCTTGAAAAGGTAGTTTACAGCCAAATAATGGCCTTCCTGGAAAAGCAAAATGTGTTAGAGATTTTCCAATCTGCTTTTAAACCCTTTCACAGCACTGAATCAGCCCTTTTAAAAGTTTTTAATGGCATATTTTTAGCGACTGATGCTGGGGACTGTGTTGTTCTTGTGCTTTTAGATTTGACAGCTGCATTTGATACTGTGGATTCTGCCGTTTTATTCTCTCGTTTGGAGCACTGGGTGGGCATTAGGGGCACAGCACTGGAGTGATTCAGGTCTTACTTGGCGGGGCGAACTTTCTGTGTCAGTCTCGGTGACTATGTGCCGTCCTCCGCTCCCCTCTTGTGTGGTGTCCCACAGGGCTCAGTTCTAGGCCCTCTCCTCTTTTCTTTATATCTGCTTCCTCTTGGTTCTGTACTGAGAAAGCATGGCATTGCTTTCCACTTTTATGCTGCTGACTGTCAGATCTATGTCCCTCTAAAGAAAAAAGGCAGATACCTCACACAGCCATTACTTCAGTGTCTCGATGACATTAAGGCTTGGATGTCTGTTAACTTTTTAAAATTCAGTGATAAAAAGACAGAGGTGATGGTTTTTGGTAGACCCACTGAGACCCCCAATGTGTATGTAGATTCCCTGGCCCAGTATGTTAAGCCAACTGTCACAAACCTGGGGGTCAAAGTGGACTGTGATCTGAAGTTTAATAATCAAATTAAGGCAGTGGTAAAATCTAGCTTCTTTCACCTCAGGCAGCTGGCAAAAATAAAGCCAATTCTTTCACGGCAGCACTTTGAGACAGTGATCCACGCCTTTGTTAGCACTCGGCTGGATTACTGTAATGCACTTTATATTGGGGTCAGCGCATCATATATTACCCAACTACAGAGGGTGCAAAATGCCGCAGCTCGTCTTTTAACTGGCACTCGAAAGTTTGAGCACATTTCCCCTATTTTAGCTTCACTTCACTGGCTGCCCATTTCTTTTAGGATTCAATTTAAAATTCTTTTATTTGCTTTTAAAGCTCTCCATGGCCTCACCCCATCTTATCTCTCTGAGCTGCTACAGCCTTATACACCCACCCGCTCTCTCAGGTCAGCTGCTCAGCTGCTTCTGAATGTACCCAGGACTGGGCGTAAACTTAGAGGAGATCGTGCTTTTGCTGTAGCAGCTCCAAAACTGTGGAACGAGCTTCCTTTAGAGATTAGACAGGCCAGTTCTTTACCTGTTTTTAAGTCACTCTTGAAAATCCACCTCTTTACCCTGGCCTTTGACACCACGTGAGATGTTGGTTTTTATTTTTATTTTAGTTGTTTTTAGGTGATTCGATGTTGTTTTATCTTGTTTTTGTTTTAATATAGGGCTGTTTTAATTTTATGTATTATGTGTTTTATTTATTTATTTTTGCTGTTTTCTGTTACTCTATTGTTTTAACTTATGTTCTGTACAGCACTTTGTTCCTGTGCTGGGTATTTTAAAGTGCGTTATAAATAAAATTGGATTGGATTGGATTTCTGTTGTTGATAACACATGGAGTGGTTCTTCCCTGGGAGTTGGTCCAAAAACACTGGGAAGTGGATGGATGTATTCCGGTTTGTCACATTGAAATTGATCCAGAAGAGTTGATCACATGTTCCATTGCTAAGTCCAACAGCATGTGAGATTATGTCGTTGATGGTGATTTGGCTGTGTTGGAATCCAATGCCAGCGAAGCTAGCTGCACACTTTGCTTGAGTCTTGTTCATATATTCACCATATAGTGTGGGGTGTGTCGACGTGCTGGGCATATGAGAACAGACATAACAGTCTGTATTTGCCGATTCTGCCTTGGTCCTGTCGTGGATATAACGGTACCATCATCCACAGATGGATGTGATCTTGTGTCATGTCTCTTACGTGGGAGTTGTCGTGCGTCCATCTTTTCTGTCTGCCTCGTGGCTCAGCTGTTTCCGGCATCAGCTGGGGTCCTGTAAGGGTGGGCGTCGTAGTCAAGGTAACCAGGAGGGTCCACCTTCACATGGCTGGCACAGGTCCGTCACACCCTACTGCTTGGTTACCTTAGAGCTGGTCAATGGCTGGAGGTTGAAGTGCGAGCAATTCTCTACGGGCGCCCAATCACCACTCCCCCCTCACCACTGAAGCAACTAAGCGAGGGTGAAACTTTCCTTTACTAGTTGACTTCTGTGAAGGAAGTGGAATCCTCTGGGATCTCAACCTTTTTGCAGTGGCTCTGATGTATCCAGGAGGGTCTCTCCGCTATTTTGCAGGCTGTTGGAGTGGTCAAAAGCACTTGGTATGGACCCTCCCACCGTGGCGAGCTCCAATTTTTCCTTTGGAGTACTCGGACAAGGATCCAATCACCTGGCTTCAACCTGCAACAAATAGGTGAAAAAGAGTCTTGCGGCAGTTTATTGTTTAAAACAACTTCTCTGTTTGTCAACAATTGAGTCATCCAATCTGCCAGAGTGGTTTTGATTTATTGATTGATTTATCTAGTGGCTCACTAGTAACTGGCAATGGAAAGGGTCGCCCATGTATGATTTCAAATGGGGACAGTTTGTTACTTCCTTGTGTTATTCTCATCCACATTTTGACTAGGCCTACACATTCTGGCCATTTTGAAAAAACATCTATAATTACTAGAGCATATTTTGAGCCCTGACACTCATTCAATTCAATGAAGTCCATGTGAATTGTATGAGATGGGTGAGATGGTGTAGGAAAATGTCTTCTTTTTGGTCTTAAGTTACCTTGGGTATTGTGTTTTTGGCAGGTCATACATATTCTCACATATTCTTTTGCTGAAGTTTCAAAATTTACGGTATAAAATTGTTGATTTATTATAGAGATCATCCCTCCCGTTGAGACATGGCTTAAACCATGGCTCACTAGAGTGGCTGTTTTGTGTAATGATTTGGGAAGAATGGGTTTTCCTGCTATTTTCATTATATCATCAGTGTCTAGTACTGCTACGTGTTTCATCCTGCAGTACAGACAGTGGGATGGTGTGATTTTCATGAGTTGTTAATAAGACTGTGGTTGCTACGGCTGCTGCTTTTGCAGCTTTATCAGCAAAATTATTTCCCTTTGTAACTTCAGAGTCATCCTTCTGATGTGCTGCACATTTGCAAATTGCTAAATGTCGTATCACATGAGGAGCTCTCTCCCATGTAAACAGATGTGTGCCATGATAAAACCTTTCCCCACACACTAGAAATAAGAAACTAATTTCAACCCTCTGTTACATTTTATTCATTTATTTCATAATCCATTCATTTTTCCAAATCTAGTATCAATGAACTAATATCAGCTTATAATGCACGTTCAAAATATTATCACAAAAGAGAATTTCCTTTATACAGTAAATTACTTGTGTTGCATCAATCAAACTGAAAGCGTCTCACAATTTATTGTATTACCAACTAAATTTATTGTCTGATTACTGCTTGGTCATACCAGATTCTCTCTGTATTTTTATTTTTCTTCTCTGTTTTCACAAATGTTTCTCCTATTGTCCTGCAAGCTGGAGAGTTAAATGTCAGCAGTGGATAAATTCAGCATTTGATAACAAAACTCTGTTAAGTTTTTCCTGCTTTAATACCAATGAGAGATATAGAGGCGCATGTATAGTGTGTGCTCTAGTGTAAGCTGTTCTCTGGTAGTAGAGACTACAGAGCACATTCTTCACCTCCACCTTTGTTGGAAGCAGAAAAACAAGGAGCCAAGGTCATAACTCAGGCTCACTGGGAGTTAGAAAGAATGTGTGTGCTTAGTTTGTGGCTGTGGTGCATTTTGTATAGCTTCTTTCCTTTTGTTTAGTAGCTTTCTGCCTTCACCTGAGAGGGTGTGCCCTAAATATGTGACTTCAGGTCTCCGTAATTAGAGTTAATTTAAAGATAAGTACGATGATTTCATTTATTGCTCGCAGATCATGCACTAGACGGTATTTTGCAGTATTAGCTTTCTTCACCACTTAAACAAAACATCACTCTTTGTTTGTTTAATTATTATTATTGTTGTTGTTGTTCTTCTTCTTCTTCTTCTTCTTCTCATTATTATTATTATTATTATTATTATTATTATTATTATTATTATTATTTTAAATTCTCCTTTCTCAAAACAGAAAATGAAATTGTAGTTGTTCTTGGCTGAGAAACACAAAATCTCCTTCTTTTTTTTTTTTTTCAAGACAAAACTAAGTTTTAACTTTTCTGCCTTATCACCTAAAACAAAGCAGACAACCCAGCTCTCAGCTGGCTCTGAACTTATCATCATCAAGATCGCATGTTGAGGGCCACTTCAGAAGTCACAGTACTCCTCACTCAAGCAACACGCCAAAAAAGACAAAAAAAAAAAATAAAAACAAAAACCCTCAGCTCACTACACAGAGAACAACAGCTAAGACACAGCTGAAGATGCTTTTCCTCTCTGTTCTCTTTGAACTTTAGAATAAACTTCATCTATATTTGTAAATCATATGCCTAATCATTATGTGTCACTGTGATCTACAAGTATGGTCACAAATTTATTTATTTTTCAAACCAACAAAACAAAAAGAAGTTGCTGACGGCATGAACGCTTTACACACATAAGTCAGAATGCAAAAAAGGCTGCTGCCAAAGACAAATCAGAAGTGTGAGGGAAAGAGAAAAAAAAGAAAAGCTGAGCCCACAGACAGCTGTGTGCTTGAGCTTTAATAGCTGTTTCCTTCCCTCTGATGTGTTCCTATGTAGCCCCTGCTGTACAAAATGTGTAACTTGCTCATCAGCTTACAGTGACCACATATTTCAGCTTCTCAATCTTGTAGCTTTAGCTGTTGTATACAGGGTTTAGCTTATTAGTTGTTAGTAAAGGTGTGCTCTATATTTCAGCAATGTCTCATCTAGGATGACAGGTTTTCAAGCAGGTCAAGTGCCTCTATGCACTTAATTGGTTTAGATATTTTCTTTATCTTCTTCATCTCATATGTCATTGTACTGAATTTGAGCAAACCTTAAGCTTGATGCAGATTACTTCTAACAATTATCCACCTCACATCATAACTGACTAAGGTGCCCCTAATATTAATATTATTTCATTATTAATGCTATTATCTTTTATATATCAGCTAGAGATGGACCGATCCGATATTACGTATCAGTATCGGTCCGATACTGACCTAAATTACTGGATCGGATATCGGCGAGAAATAAAAAATGTAATCCGATCCATTAAATATCAAAAAAGCACCTCACAAAACATGCGACACGGCGTAACTCGGCTCATAACCATAGCACGTCGGAGCAGTGTGCTCACGTGATAGAGCGGCTGTGTGTATTTGTAGCCTCGCTACCAAACCAGCATTTCATCTCCGAGGAAGTTATCCCAGAGAGAAGTAAAGCAAGTGTGTAAGTTCATCTCTGAATGTTTGTAAAGCATTCCAGCGTTAAGCTTAACAACCGATATATGGAGCGACTGCCTCTTCTTGCTGCTACTTCAATCGTGAAACTGATCAATGATCAGCTGATCGGCTTTTCTGTCGTGAGTCCGTCTCTCTTCTTTGTTTTTGGCCCACTTTGCACCAGAAAGAGGAAACCAGCGGCTGAACAACAGCAGCACGTTTAAGCTTGATAAGCTGTTGTTAGAATGTATTTAATATTACTTTCTACACCAGGATCCTTTTCACGTAGCTGACGGCTGGTAACTGTGCAGGGGCGGATCTAGCAAAGTTTAGCCAGGGGCCGATAGGGCATGAACAGGGAAAAGGGGCACAAAGACATACTTTTCTTTCTTATTCTCATTTAAAATGTCTCGCTTTTAATAAATAATTATCTGAATCTTACACCCAAAGTTTTAATCTGATGTAAAATGTATAGAAGTCCATTACTGTATATAGTAACTGTTAAGTCTAATATACCCTAGTAAGCTATAGTACTTTTTCCTTTGGGAAGGTACCATCTGTGCAGTCTGCAATTCTGTTGAAGAAAGATGTTGAATCTATTTAATTATTCTTGAAAAATAATTTATTTCTGTGCATTTTTTTTTCACCCTGCATCAAATTTAAGTTGATTACATCGATTAAGCATCATGAGGTGGGGGGTGGTTCCCGATTTTTTTTTGGGGGGGGGAGTTGCAACCCTATTAGTTAGGTTGCTTAATATTTCTGCTAAGTACTCTTTAAAATACCAGAATAGGAAGGATGGAGCAGGTTTAAGTTTATTAGATTGATCAGTGTTGCTGAACTATGAAATATTTTGGGTGCAGTGTATTTTTTACATGCAGGTATAACAGAATAGCTTTAGTGTTGTTGTTAATTTAAACTTGAGTATGAACTTATACAAAATGCAGCAAGATATTAAAAAAAAACAGTTTTATTGATTAAAAAACACACTATATCGGATTCATATCGGTATCGGCAGATATCCAAATTTATGATATTGGTATCGGTATCGGACATAAAAAAGTGGTATCGTGCCATCTCTAATAACAGCAATAGTATATTACAATATTTTATTTATATTTTATTTTGTATCCATCAAGGGCTGCGGGTGATCTGCAGTTTCACCCTTTCCCAAGCTGGAGACATTTTCCTTTTCACACACTTTCCTTGGCTGAACAATGACACAACTTTAATAAACCTTATGCATCTCTCTATTTCATTTAATATGTTTTCGTGTGAATTATCTGCTTTCATTCATTCTATTCATTCTGGGCATGGTCGTCATCCAAACTATGTTTCATTGTTAATACCAGTTTACAGGTTGTTATCCTTCCTATTATTAGTTTGAATACATTAAAGATAAGCTCTAATTTAATTTAGCCTTTTGTTTAGTTGGGTCTGTATCCAGCCCTTTTTAAACTTCTACATTGATCGCTAATCTTTTACTTGATGAGGGATTATTATATTCTTCCTAGTCTGAACTGCTTCTTTGTTTCTTACAGTCACATACAAAATGTCCCTCTTTTCCACAGCTAAAGTCACTTTTTGGTGTGTGTGTAGGCCTGCCTCTACCTCTTCCTGTTCCACTATGCATTCCTCTCCCTGTCTTTTGGCCTCAGAAACCTCCCCTGCAGCCTCCACTGAAAGCTGTGAGAACAGTGTCAGCGTCGAGGACAAAAACTGAACCTTCTCTTTCTTTTTCACTACTGTCTGTGCATGGTTAGCATATTGAAGCGCCTCATCTACTGTACCTGTATCTTGTGCTACCCAATATTTTTCTACATGAGACCTAATGGGTGGTAGTAATCCTTTAATGGAAGCGCATTTAAATTGTTTTTTCTTTTCCGCTTTCTTTTTCTTGTTTTCAGTTCTCCTTTCAGCTTCGGTTTCCCATGCTTGGAAAAGTCTATACTCATCCGTACGTTTTAATTTTTTCTTTGGGTCTTTTGTTAATGTAATTTCTTGTTTCAGGGCAGCTTTCAGCTGGGTAACAGCTGAGGGATTGCATTTCCCTTCCCAGCTGCGGTTTTTTGCTTTTTGTGGATTTCTCCACCTATCTGCACTTATTTTACCTGCTCCGGTTTGTTGTTTTTCTAGCCATTCCTCATCAGGTGTTAATTTTACTTGTTTATTCCCCATTTTCAAAGATTTTGCTGGGCCGTCGCTGGCACGCTTGACTTTAGAGTGGTTTACTGATACGGCCTTCAACTTCACCCTAACGGTGAAGCGGTATCAGTTTTATGAGATGAAACTCAACCATTCTCTTTTGTCACCAGTACGTGAGCCTCAAGCAAAGAAAACAAAAATGGAAGTAGTTCAGCAGCGTATTGTGCTGTAAAATCAACTTACTTCCAGACACACACACATAGACATTTGCGCGCTAATTTGTCACGAAGTATTCGGCTACCTCTAAAACCAGTCTAAACACAGTTCCTTTTGGCGAACGTAAACCTATTTTAATTTCTTTGTTTCAACGTATTTTAATTTGTCACGAAGTAATTTTGGCTACCTCTAAAACCAGTCTAAACTTAGTTCTTTTTGGCAAACTTAAACCTAATTTATCACGTTTCTTTAAACCTTTGCGGCCGTTTTATATACCAAAATAGTGTTTCTCACCCTCAGACATCTCACTGGTGGTTTGGATCATCAGACTGAATCCCACCGCCGTGGACCAGACTAAGAACACCAGCCCAAATCCGAATTCACGGTCCGGGTCTTTTCGGCCTCATCTAAGAGGGCTGTGCACAGATTTCGGTGCTGGCTTCCCACGGCGTCAGGAATCAGTCCGCCAGATCCTAGAGCAGAGTCACAGATAACAGTTCTGATGTTTCTGATCCGGCTCGAAGGACCAAAACAAATGTCAAGAGATGTATTCTAAGACACTTCTTCAGCTTCGAATCAGAGAGGAGAAACACACACTGCAGTTAGTTACTTGCAAGCAAGGGCAGTCACAGTACTCGCACAGAAGTGAGGGTTCTGAGACTCGCCCCATGCCACTGCCCTGGTATTTATTTATACATCATTGTGTGTGTGTGGGGGGGGGGTCAGAGTGTGACCCCATAAATGACTTCCCTAAACCTGCTGGTCTGGAAGTCCAACAGTTCATCTAAACAAAAGGCACTTAGCCTAAAACAGACATAGATACGTTTATCCTATCATAAAACAATAAGACAAGGTACGACCTCTCCCATGCTCCCAGGATGTGGGTGTGAAAGCCAGAACACTCTGGAATGCACATAAAGTCTTTGCAGCCTACTAAAGATCACACATCCTATCACTACACAATCGATTATACACCTCTAAGCATATATGGAAACTTATATCATTAAAAGATTATACTGACTACTAAGTACAATTTTCCATTGACAAGAACACAACGCGCTGTAAAAAAAAAAACAAGCATGCAAAATTGCACCAAAAAAATCAGCGAAACAGCGAGGCCGCGAAAGGTGAACCGTACTGCATGATGGTGTTGATGCAGCAGCAGCAGCAACAGTTGCACTAGACACACTGGCACCTTCATTAATATCACAGTCAGCTGACTGTGTTTTATCTTCCCATTGCACTGATGGGTGGACAGTTCTCAAGTGCCTGTGCAGGTTGTTTGTGGAGCCGGCTCTGTATGATATTCTTTCCTTGCGGACTCTACACTCTGCCTTTGTATTGTCAATAAAATTGAAAAGGTTCCAGATTTTGCTTCTTTTCTTGGTGTCACTCATTTTCTTTACTATACCTTTTTAACGTGACGATGTTGTCTCTTGTTGTTGTCCCTGGCACGTGCAGCGTGAAGCGAAAAAAAGAGAGAGAGAGAGGGTGAGAGAAGGAAAAAAAACCCCCACAGCTACCAATAAGGAGCCGGCTCCCATTGTTCACTTCAAAGAGCCGGTTCTAAGAGCTGTTTCATTCGCGACCGAACTATCACTACTGTCTAAGGCCCAGGTGGACGATAGATGGTAACAAGTAAGACTGGTTTCTGAGTTTTACAGCTGGGGTGGACGAGGCTAAGCATCAGGCTTTCAAATGAATTAAAAGTCTGTCTGGGTCTTTGGTTGATTAATAGGCTGGTGTGAAAAATTGCTGCCACACCGCCCCCTCGGCCTGTGCTTCGAGGTTTCTGGTAGTTAGAATGACTCGGGGGTGTTGATTCATTTAAACTAACATACTCATCCGGCTGCAACCAGGTTTCTGTAAGGTAGAGTAAATCGATTTGTTGATCAATTATTAAGTCATGTACTAACAGAGACTTGGAGGAGAGAGACCTAATATTTAATAATCCACATTTCACTGTTTTACTCTTTGGTTCAGATGTGGATACTGTATTGTTCTTTCTTTGTGATTTTTTATGTTTAAGTTGTTTGTTGCTGGTTTTTAGTTTGTTTTTTGTCTGTTTGGAAGCTGACACAGTCTCTATGGAGATGGGGTTTTGGGGGTATAATGGTTTAGAGCACGTGTCAAACTCGAGGCCCGTGGGCCACATCGGGCCCGGCGTACATTTATATCCAGCACGCAAGATAATTTTAAATAGATTTATTATTATTGTTATGGATGGCCCGGATATATCAGGTGCTAATAACACACAAACAACAGCTCCCATAATGCAGCGCTGCAGCCTCCTTGCAGAAAGCTAGGCTACCTGGGAACATTCCCGTGTCAATCAAGTCAAACTTCTGTTATTGCGAAGCTAGCCGCTCACAATGGCGAAGAGAAAAGCTGATTCTGAAAACAGAGCCTTTCAGGACCGGTGGGAGGCTGAATATATGTTTACAGACATTGCTGGTAAACCCGTGTGTCTTATTTGTGGAGCTAATGTGGCTGTAATTAAGGAATTTAATTTAAGACAACAGATGGAGCGCCGGTGTTGTGGTGAAAAAAAGTGGACTAGTCGGCAGGATGCGAGTAAAAATGCAGGAGGAGAACTGTACCAATGAGTTAACAGGAGATCACTGCATCATACACCAGGAAACGCTGTGTGGTAAAGTCCTAAAAATGGAGCATGTAATGATCACCGTAACGCAAACCGTAAATTTTATCTGAGCTTTAAATCTGGGGTTTAAATCACCGTCAATTTCAGTCTTTTATGTGGGAAATAGATTCCGAGTTTGCCGACATTCCTTATCATACAGAGGTCCATTGGCTGAGTTGGGGAAAAGTTCTCAATAGAGTTTTTGAGCTCAGCAAGGAAATCTGTCAGTTCATGGACATGGCATGTATGATGCAGTGAAGGCATTTCAAGTGAAGCTGTTACAAATGCACCAGTGCAACGTGCCTCACTTTCCCTGTTGCCAAGTAATGTTGCACCAAGTCAGCGGACTTTGCTGATAAACTGAGCACACTGTGCACTGAGTTTGCATGGCACTTTGGTGATTTTGAAGCACAAAAAGAACATTTCGAGCTGCTTCGTAACCCATTTACAGTTGACGTGGAAACTGCACCTGTGGAGATTCAGATGGAGCTGCAGTGTAATGGTACACTCGAGGCAAAGTACAACACTGAATGGCCCGCACAGTTTATTAGTTCCATTCCTGAAGCAATGCCCCAGCTCCGTCTACATGCGGCTCAAACCTTGTGTATGTTTTCATTTATTTTTTCTGGGGGTTTTGGCAGCATGTTCATATTTCTAACTTGCATAATTTTGACAGGATATATTTTTATGAAGAGCAAAATATTTAAAGTTAAAGTTTATTTTTTTAAATTTATTTATTCTGGAATAATATTCCTGTCTGTTTTCATTCATATTTATGTTTAAAAAACATTGTTTTAGTGTGTTCAATAAATGTTTATCTTCTTTGGCCCGCGACCTAAAGTGTGCCTTGAGTTTTGGCCCCATGTGCAATTGAGTTTGACACCCCTGGTTTAGAGCTATCCAAGCTTTCATATCATATGTAAGTATGTATACAAGACATGCAAAAGTGATTTAGTTGAGAAGCCATCCTTCCACTTTCATGGCACATAGATCTGACTATAGCAGTGAAATGAGATCCTATGCTTTCTAAGAATTGATCCCAGTGGAAGAAAATAAGTGAGAAAAGCCATAGTCCTAAAATTTTGACCTATGGAGCCCCACATGGCAGGGGAGCAGAGAAGGAATAAGAGCCAGAAACACTTACAGAAATAGTTCTACCAGCTAAGTATGACCTAAGCCATTCCAAAATCAGTGCCATAGATACATAGATAGGAGTTTGTGTCAAAAGTGGTGGTCAGACCAACCAGAAAAAGAATCTCATAGTACGAGAATCGGATGCCAGGAAAATATCATAAAGCACCCTTACCAGTGTTGACTATGTACAGTGAAGGGTTTTAAATTTTAGCTTAGTATTCTGCCCTCCCTGTACGTTGATGCCCAGTTTGGCAGATAGATAAACAGTTCTTCAAAAGGAGAGGCAAAGGCTTCCAGTTCTCATTGCAGGGTTTATTTGTCTCCCTAATGAAGGCACTGTAAAACTACAAACATAAGAAAAGCATATTAAAACATATATTTGGAACATAATATATTTCTCACATTACAAAGTACAGACATAAGACTTAGCAACTTGAATTACAGCTGGTATAGCCAGGAAAAATAAATGAAAATATGTAAACTCCAAATCCCGCTAGCTTAATGCTAACTTATAATGGAATTTCCCATTGACACGCTAACACAATTAGTATCGACAGTGCAGCTAACATGCCGGCTTCAAATATGAGAGTCAACAAACCATTTTACATCACATGCTTAACATGAACACAGAATATAATCGTACTTACAAGCATATATTTCTCATGCTCCAGTACAGCCAACTTCAGCCAACTCCATTAACTTTTCCTATATTTACTAGAGAAACTTGAGTACACAAACCTGCTTCCTCCCCCTAGTGGGGTGGTGGAGCTACTGCACCCCAGCAGTGGCAGCACACCAAAACTGGGCAGACACTGTTCGATTTTTTCAGTCGCATTATTCAGCTTCAGCTCAAACTGCACGATTGACTCGCAGGGGTTATAAGTTCGTAGGTCACGATGCAGGGTCTCACACGCTCTGATGCGACCTGAGTGCTCACACTGTGTGTCCATAAAATGAAGGTTATAACAGAAATTATGTCACTCGCTCTCCCTCTCTGTCTTTCACTCACACAGACTCACACCACCACCATCAACTTTGCTAAATTGCTAATGAAAAACATTGATCAGGCAGCTGTGATTGAGCAGCAGTGTAGATCCAACTATTTTCACGGTTGTTGTGGTCGTGATAATTTTGTGAGGCCACATCGAAAAGGCTCAGATGAGCTTTCCAAAGTTCTACAAGCGCCTCCATCGCTTGTGTCCAGATCACACGCTGCACTGCTGTGCTACTCCGTCTCTTTCACCGACATTTATGTGTTTGTGCGTGCGCAGTGTGAGCGGCTGCGGTGACACCCTCACGACGGTCGGGAGGATTTCAAACAGGTTTGAAATCCTCCCGACCAAGCGATTGATGATCGGTAGCTGGTCGTGAGGTGTTAATCGCTTCTCATTACCCCATGTATACTACACATGTATACTTTTGAAAGAAAAGGCAGCTTAGAGGCCTAAAATTGGATAACCCAGGCCAGGTTTCTTAATTAAAGGTTACACTACTGGGCTTTGGTGCTCAAGAGGTTAAAGTTTGCAGGGACCACACCAGAAGACAAACTACTATTAATGATGGCAAGAACAGCTTGAAGTATACTAGCAGAAACCTGTTTAAAAAACTGAGGAACAATATCAAAGAGAGAACCTGAGGGCTTAACATGACAAACCACATCTTCTAAGAGTTGCAAGCCCAAACTGGTTCAAACCTTTTTAGAAAACAAAGAAGTGCAAAAATTTATCACACGTATCAGGGATGTTTCAAAACAGAGAGAATGTGAGTTATCAAAGCTGGATGTAATAATATTAGATGTGTTCTAGCTTAGAAGTGACACCTGAAGCTTGTACTTCTTCCACTTGCACTCAGTTGTGACATTTCTGTCTTACTACTCGAGTTCTATCACTGAACCAGGGCTCAGATTTAGCTTTAGGCCAATTAGCTTTTAGTGGAGCCACAGAGTCCAAGATTAAACCAGGGACTGTGTACCTCCAAATTAGAGGAGAAAAAGAAATGAGAAAAGTCAGTTACAAAGTCCTTATTATATTTGAGGGGGTAGGTAGATGACAGCACACAGCTCCGAGTTGAAACAACCCACAACCCCAAAAAGCACTGCACTTATATTTGTAGTCCTTTTCATAGACAGTTGCCATTCCAGCTCTTCTGACTGAGGAGGGCAGTAAGAATTCAGACAGAGCACTGGACTCATCAGCACTAGATCAGTGGTCCCCAACCTACGGGCCACGGACCGGTACTGGGCCGCGAGAGCTGAGGCTCGGGTGTGAAATTTATGGTTTTCAGGGTTTTTATCGTTAACTCGGTTCCCCTGGGTCTTTTCCCGTGTTGTAGTTGTGTGTCTTATTTTGAAAGAAATATTTATGAGTTACCGTAGCGACCAGAGAGCATTAAGGGGCAGAGAGGAGGATGTTACTCTCAATGTTGTTGGCGCATTTCAGGAGGACGCTGCTAATAAAGTTACACAATTACACAGTGAGTTCGCGTTTATTATGATATTAACAAAATACCACAATTTTTGTCTCGGTCGTATCATTTTATTTTCTTGTATTTATCAGCCACACCTTAAAGGCCGGTCCGTGAAAATATTGTTTGACATTACACCGGTCCGTGGAGCAAAAAATGTTGGGGACCACTGTACTAGGGGATATTTTCAGCTCCCCTTAACTGCATTTTCTCTGTGTGACTGACACATTCCTAAGGTTAAAAGTTTTGTTTGCCGGTGATTTGGTATTTACCAGACCAAACCTGGCAGGACCTAGAGCAGCAGGACTTCAGCAGGACCTCTAGGTAATGTTCCTGAGATTAACCCTGTGCAGGCAGGCCTGGGGGAACAGAGGTGGTGGGGTTGGAACACCTCATCTAGGCTAACCACAGGTTCCGGGCAAGTACTAGTGGGATCCAGGAAGCACCAGGACACAAAGAAGCAATGTGGTAATTCATGCTTTGTCTGGAAAACAGTGGAAAAATGCAGCTGACAGATCTTAGCTTCATGAGCCAACCAGCGTGTCTACAGTGGCGAGTGTTTGTCGATCATACACTGGCATGAACATGATTCCTTGAATGACAAGAGCCACAAACAACAGGCTAACAAACAAAAACGACAGCGACAAACAGTACACCACACGTTCCACTGATATCATTATATTACACATAATAGGAGCAAGGCTGTGGGGAGTAGGGGTTCTGGGGTGCTCCAGCACTCCGTGTTCCACTGGTGTAGATCTAATCTAATCATGAGTGTTGATCTGATCACATTTTAAAAACCTGTTAGTACCAGATCATAATCTGTCATTAGTATTTGAGCAGGCGGTGAATAAATGTGTAGAAGTGTTTATTTGCGCCCAAAGCTGGCTTGTACCAAATCCACAAATGAGGTCTCTATTGTTCCCTTTGATACTGTGAAACAGACGTCTTTCATGTCAAAGTAAACAAAAAGGAGACGACTCTGACTTTGCTATTGTGATAAAAGTTGCATCTCATCAAAGACTTTCTCACTCAAAGTGAGAAAAAAGCCTCAGAGAACAGATGTACATTGTTTACCCACTTTGAAATGCCCTCAAATAATTAAAAAGGGGAACATCTGGGTTTGTCTGGCAGTATACGAACTATTGAGAAGAATTCCCAGAATTTAGAAGTTGTGTTCAGGTTCAAGTTACCATCAAAGTCTTCTTTTCCCCACACCACAAAAGTGTATGGATGAATGCCTGTTCATTAAAACTTGATCTATTTTTAGGCACATAATCTTTTTTTGTGTACAGATTAGTGGACGTTACAGCTGGCTGCTGACTCTGACTTTACCAACATCTAGTGAACAAAAAAGGAGCACATATTCCAGGAAGGGTACTTTATATATCTAGTGTTTAATAATGAAATAATTGCTACTCTTATTATGTGCTATTATGTTACATTGTAGTATGTGAAAATTCTGGACCCTCAATGATTGTATTTTTACACATCTTGTAACATGTTCTGTATGATCTCTCTCTCTCACTGTTTCCCTATGGGCGTTTCCATTTCTTCCACTTTGAATGATCAGTTAATATTTTTTATTATCACTCTTCTTGCAATGTTCTAATACAGTGCAGGTTATCGACACTTTCAGTTTTAGTTGGCGCCCATCCCAGTTACCGAAACGCAAGAGGCAAGTTACAAGCTGAACCTTACAGTAAGACCCTACGATATTAGGGAAGAACTCAAACGATCAGAAATGCCCTATACGCAACCGTGGGAAGGAAGACACACACACACACACACACACACACACACACACACACACACACACACAAACTATAGGAGAGAGAACACAAAAGTCAAACTCAAGTGAAAAGAGTGGAATAGAGAAGAAATGCTCAGTGCATCATCTAACGTATCCTGGCAGCCTGAACTTACAACAACGCAACAAAGGGATGATTTAGGGTGACGTGATTCAGCCCTAACAGTTTAATAAAAAGGAAAGTTTTAAACCTAATCTTAAAAATAGAAAAGGATGTCTGTCTCTTGAATCCAAACTAGAAGTGTGGTCCATAGGAGAGGGGCCTGATAACGAATGGATTTTCTTTCCATTCTATTCTTAACAATGCCAAGAAACACAAGTAGGCCTATAGTCTAACAGTAAAGTGCAACTGGGTCAATGAAAGCTTTTTCAAGGAGTTTTTGGAACAGCCTGGTAATAAGGAATTACAATAGTTCAACATAGAAGTAACAACTAGTTTTTCGGCATTACTCTGAGAAATGATGCTTCTAATTTGATCAGTATAGCACAGAAGAAAGAAATCAGTAGTGCATATTTATTTAGTCAAGATAACTAAATGTTTCTAAGATTTAGAGGGCCGAAAAAGACATGCCTGTAGTTTAAGTAATTGGTTTTTTCCCATTCATCCATCTCCATTTCCTCCACTGATCAAATTCATGAGCACAGGCATGCTCCAGCGTATGCATTTTCCTTTACACTGTCTGAATCTTAGTGTAAATTTAGCTAGATCAAGTAAGGGCTTTATAAGAGGTGGGTTAATTGCAGCCCCCTTAAAAGCCTGTGGAGCACAGCATGTTAGAGATAAACTGATATTTAAAATCGTAGCTTTGATTAATGAAACAGTCTTGTAGGAATGTTCTCTAATTGTCACACTGATGAATTGGATTAAATAATTATTAAGGAAAGAACACAAGAGAAGCAGCCTTAATAAATAGTTGTTTTCCAATAACAAATAGTAAGTGTCTGTCCCAAGGTTATTATCGTTAACTAAAACTAACGAAATAACGAAAACTAGAAGTGAAAAAACATTTTCATTAACGGAAATAAAAATAAAAATGAAAAAAGGAAAACTAACTAAAACTGTAATGAGTGTTCACAAAGCTAACTAAAATTAACTGAATTTATAGCAAAAATGTAGTTTTTGTTGATGTGTGCGTGTCATACAATAGTCAAGGGTGAAAATGAAGTTTAGTTTCCAGTTTTTTTTCTTGCTGTGTCTCATTATGCCAGCAGGTGGCAGTACGTTAGTCGAGTCGTCTGTGTTGCTGCTCCGTCCACGCGCAGAATCATGTCAGGAAAAGTCTGGAGAAAGTGCCAGCTTCCAATTTGGGATTACTTTGAATATGACTGTGTTTTGGATAAAGCAAGTGTCTTGTAGTGGAACGAGACAAATTATGAGGGACATTTCTAAAAGGAAAAAAATCCCACAAACCTTAAAGTGCACTTGAAAAGCTCACACAAGAAGGCTAACCTAGCTTACCTTGAGAAGGTAAGGGAGCACACTCAACCCTCATCCCCAGAAACAGAAGCTAACCCCAGGCAAGGCAGCGTGATGCATCCCGAGACAACAGGACTGGGATATCTACATAACTGTGTGAGTCAATTGCCTTCAAAAAGTTTATCAATTCACTTGAACCAAAATTACGAACACCCGGTGCTGCAAGAGTTAATAGTCTCATTGGGGCCAAGATATACATTTTATAGTTGCCTGGTATCAGCGGTTGTTCATCTGCCCTAATTTATTTATTTATTTATTTATTTAAAGAACCCATAGGTGGGAATGTGAGTTGTCTCTGCGTGTTAGCCCTGCGACAGACAGGCGACCTGTCCAGGGTGCAGGGTATGGTAGCTGGAATAGCAACATACCCAAGGATAAGCAGAAGAGAATGACTGATATGATGAAACTGGGATTTTGTTACACTTAATTATTGCAAACACAACTAAAACTATAACTGAAACTAATCAAAACTAAACTGAAACTAAGGATTTTCAAAAAAATAAAAACTAAACTAAACTAGCAAACAATTGGTAAAAACTAATTAAAACTAATATAAAATTGAAAATCTGAAGTCAAAACGAAATAAAAATAAAAACTAATGAAAATTGCAAAACTATTAAAACCCTGGTCTGTCCTAGCTTTCCAAAGAGCTTTTTATACAAGATTATACGACTTTCTAGGCCAGATGGAATCACGCTGTTTTTAGTCTTTTTTTTTTTTTGAGTTACCGTGAATTGATTTTTTTTTTTTAATTTACTTTCAGTATCCAAGGTTATACCCAATATGGTTACAACACAATTACCAAAATAATCCGCCTCACTGGGCCCAAAGTTTGGGTAGCTGCACCACATTGAGTCTGTAGATGGAAAAAAAGAGAAGTTTCCAAGAATTTCTATTGAATGGTCAGGACCAAAACCTTGTGAGAACTGAGGAAAAAAATATCTTTCAGTTGAACTTTTTTAATTTTTATTTGTGTGCCCACTACAGAGGAGAGAAATGAATAGGCTGGGTCTCAGGAGGATGTGCTAGATAAAGATAAAGATATGCTATATAAATACTTTTGGCACTGTGGCTCAAAGTAGCTATTACACAACTGACTGTAAGACTATAGTGTTAAAAGATTTTCATAAGAGCAATTTAATGTCACAAATGGATTGAAATGAAAACATGGTCGAGATTTTACTAAGGATTGTTAAATTAACTTAATAAAAGAGTGAACACCCCCCTCCACTAAGCACTGGACGTTGGATAGACGTGCGGATCACGCCTGTATTCAGTTCCGTTGGTCCGTGCCTAATTCTGTACGATGTCCGAACTTGATCCACAATCTGGAGGTCCAACCATGACCCAACCTGGACATCACCATGACGTTCAATTGAACAGAAATTTCTATGAACTTGTAAGAACTGTGTAGAACATGAATCAGTCTGTGTCAGATCCTGAATCTGAAATTTCCACTGAAGTCACGGGTAAGAGGTGAGTGGAACCAAGATCGAGGCCATTTGCTTTTTGAAGTTTGCAAAGACTGCTAAATTTTGCCAATGGTAGTTCACTCTTTGCAACACAGTACGCTGTTCTAAACAGCTTTTTCAGGACTTCTTCTTGTGCTTGGTTTATTTTTAGTATGTTTTTTGCAATTGGTGTTTGTTCTGGGAAAGATATTGCAGACTGAGCAATAATGCATTTCTTGCATTTGTCATGGGTTTTGATGGGGTCTTTCTTAAAATTACTGGTCCCAGTAACATCTGTCGACTCAGATATCGAGGGAAACTCACAACATACCTGGCAGAACATCATGTTATTTAGCTCGTCATATTCCAGCCACAGAAATTCTTTTGTCCATGAAACCAAAAAAGCTGAGCTTTCTTTTTGCCTCATAGTCTGATTTGTCATAACTTTTCCGTTTTGTGGTCGGCTTTTCTTTGGCTGTCCCTTCTTCACTGTGACCTTTATTATTTCACTCTGCATAACTAAAATACCGGCGTAAATTCATCTGCTTTTACACACGTACTTACATAACGGTCAGCGATTCTCTGCGCAATCAACCTCTATCACATGTTTAAGCTTGTTGTGGGAGATTTCACTTGTCACGTTTGAATAGTAAGCTAATGAGTGATAAGACGATGTCAGGAATTGGTGCGCAATTAATCTGTCACCCTCTGCCGCTCCCTATACACAGTTTGCGCGATCGCAAAGTGAAAGTGAAAACAAAAGACAAGCGCAAATTCAAACGCGATTTCAATATGTCACATATTGACAGTGGCTCGTCGATGCGAATGGCATAATTACCCAGCTACATTTGCGAAAGAATGCAAAAGCATTGACATATATTTTCCTTCCTATGATAGCCCGACGGGCAGGGCTGAGATAGATTTTGGTAGCCCGACTGGAAAAATCGCTAGCCCCGGGATGTCGGGCTAGCGATTTTGCGAGCCCTGCATAGGAATACGGATTGTCTATTAAAAAAAAGATTTATTACATCTTAGCCTGCTGATTTATTCAGTACATGTGGGTTTTCCTGCTTTTCTTTAATTGGTTTATTTATTTTAATTAATC
This sequence comes from Oreochromis aureus, assembly GCF_013358895.1. Taxonomy (NCBI): domain Eukaryota; kingdom Metazoa; phylum Chordata; class Actinopteri; order Cichliformes; family Cichlidae; genus Oreochromis; species Oreochromis aureus. The sequence continues at coordinate 2,006,872 of NC_052963.1, read as the reverse complement.
AACTTATTTGTTTGTAACCAGGTTAAAACTGTCATTTATTAAAATGTAAAGTAATAATGGTTCAAGTATTTAGAAAAAAGTTGGAATTCCTTTTAAAAGGATTACAGTGTGTTTAATAAGTTTAAAAGAGCATTGGCGTTTTATTTTAGTGAGGTTGGTATTGGGTTTTATCACGAAGAGCTTTGTAACAGTAAGTAATTGTGTTTGCGTTCGGTAGCAGGACTGAGAGAAGTTGCGACGGAAAGTAGGAGAAGTTTGTACAATTCCATGCTCACATTTTGCAAACTGCTTATGAAAAGCTGAGGACATTTCTGCACCGTGCAGCTGTTCACTTTTGTTTTAGCTCAGGAGCTCGCGCCATCTTGGAGATGGTCATCACTCTGCATTCCTTCACACATGACTGTTTCTGTCCAGAAAACCTGCCCTCCACTGAAAACATGGGACTGCAGAGCCTATACATGTAGAAACATTATAAAAACAATGTGTAAAATGAGTCCAAGTTTGACATTGACAGATGTCCACAGTGACCACATTTGGACTATAAATAGCCTTTACAAGAAGGTCCTTCTAAAAGACATCACTCCAACGTCACCTTACGCATTGGGATTATATCAGCACTTATTATGATTATGTCATTGATAGATCATGGGGCATTTTTCTGGTCTTTACCTTTGTTTTGTGCCCCCATTGCCACCAGCAGGGCGGAGTAATGGATAATCTTAACATAGTATCATTAAACTGGTAATTTGCTGCATAATAAAGTGACAGCATGATGAAACCATGGAGCATGTGTTGTTGCACATGATGGATGACATCATTCAAGGCAACACTGTGTCGCTGTGATACTCTTTAATGGACCTGAAGTAAAACCTACTGTGTTAGTATGTGAATTGACATACATTACATGTATTTGTACCTTCATTAATGGTGACAGGAAAAAATGACATTGGTGCTAACCTCCAAAATACTGTCAAATATGTGCAGTCTGCAGAGACAGGGTGATGCCTAGCCAACCAAAGCTAATCTGTACCTTATGTGAAAAAAAGAGAAGTTAGTAGAGGAATATCTTTTTCAGTCATTATCATAATGCCATTGTGAGTGTGACTCGTTGCTCTGCTGCCATCCAAAAATGTGCCACATGATGTGATCCTCAAATGCACCCACAGTGGCTGACGTACCTGACAGCTGTGCTCTGTTGGTTTCACTGCTGTGCTGTCAGCCAGAGGAGCTAACGTTTAATGCCAGGCATGTCCCGTGTGGGCTTTAATGCTTCTTCTTTCTAATTACCAGAAATTGACACACTTTAAATGCCTTGTCTTCACCTTCCCTTGCCTCAGTGATTGTGTTCAGTTGATTTAGCCTGTTCAGCAGGTTTGGACATGGCTATGGCTGAGAGCAGCTGACCTTGCCAAGCTTATCAGTAGTAATATACCGGTAGCTTTATGTGTTTTAATTAAACTGTTTTTAAGGATTGTATAGGTCTCAGCGCTCTGTTATTAACACATAGATGATTTATTTTAGCTAGTTTAGGAGAATTTTACTTTTAATTTAACTAGTTAGGAGCATTTTGCTTTTCTTTAATGCTCCGAGCAGTCACAGAGGCTAATAGACCACCACAAACAACATGTATTCTTTTAGAAATAAACCTGTCAGGGTCCTGGGTCTCCTGACCCAGCGTTTTTAGTTCTTTGTGATTTTTGTGTTATTGTACTTGTGTGATTTATTCTATGGTTTCTAGTTTTGATCCCTTGCCCTTCATGTCTCTCTGTGTCCCCTCTGTTCTGTGTAAGTCTGTGTCTGCATGTTTGAGTTTCCCTCTGTGTCTTTTGGTTGGTCGAGTCCTCTGTCTTATGGTTATGTCTCTGTGTTTCTTGTGTTTCTGTTGCTGTGTCCATTTGTTCAAAATGACCAAAGTGAGGACTACAAGCGTTTCTCTCAGTTGGTTGTGTTTAGGGAAAAAGCAGCTAAATACACTGAGACTGCTCCACATTGTTAGTGAGTTAACTCTGGATGTCTGTGGGTTTGTCAAACTTGGAGTGAACAAAAGCAGAAAAACAGTAAAAGATGCAGACGGTGAAAGTCTGGTTTATTTCATGAACACAATGAAACATTTTACAGTCCACAGAGCAAAGCAGCATACATGATAAATACATACACATAACACGACGTGTGAGAAGTAAAACTCATCGTCTTACCACATGTTATATTCTGTAAACTTAAAATAAACCACAGAAATTAGAGTTTAGTGTTTTAAAGTCATCTATTAAAAACATGAGTCAACATTACTGAAGTGACACTTTAACGATGCTTCATATCACCGTGTTTATGATGATAAACATGTTCTCTCGTTAGCACATGTCTGCACTGTCACTTGTCATGAAAATGTCCAGAGCCAGGGTTCAGCTTCCTCTTCAATCACCATTGATCATTAATAGGGTCACAAAAGATTTGTCACATTATCCCCATAAACAACATGCTTTTATAGAAATCACTGTGACACAAATATTTACATTCTTGTTTCACAATGTGCATGAACTCAAAATCTTTAGAGTTTCATATTTATAAAGTATCGCAAAGAATACATTTATACCATTATATGAGCTACACTTCTTGTAAAAAGAAAACTGATTGGAAATGCGTTTGAAAAAGCTCCTGCTGTGACCTTCCTTCTGTGAGGGCACACACACACACACACACACACACACACACACACACACACACACACGCGCGCGCGCGCGCACACACACACACACACACAAAGAGAGAGAGAGAGAGAGAGAGAGAGAGATCATTAATACAAAGGATTGGAGCCGTTTTTTTTGGATTTTCACTTGTTGTTGGCTTTAATTATCAGTCCCAGAGTCAGAACCAGACACGGAGAAGCTGCATTCAGCTTTTATGCTCCATATATCCGGAACAAACTCCCAGAAAGCCTCAGATCAGCTGAAACACTCAGTTTATTTAAATCCAGGTTGAAGACTCACCTATTCTCAGCTGCATTTGAATAAAGCACCAAATCCACACTTAAGTTTAAATTTCAAAACCTACTTTTTAACTACTGATTTTATATACTGTTTTGTTTGTCTGTTTGCTTGTTTTAATCAAATTTAAATCATGCTTTTTATTTGTTTTTGTTTTTAATGTCTCTGTAAAGCACTTTGAATCACCTTGTTGTTGAATTGTGCTATATAAATAAACTTGCCTTGCCTTAATATGAACAGTCACATAAAATTCATTCCAATTTTTTGCCTTTGCTTCAATTAGGATGCTTCTTTAAATCTACCATACCTTTTATTGTTCAAAAGGTTTACTGACATAGTAAAGAAGTAGCTGGGGAACTCAGTAAGTATGAGCAACGATAGCTTAGGGACAGTTTCTCCAATAAAGAGGAATTCATCATCTGCAGTTCATCAAAAAAGTGGCATTAAAACAATTCAGCAGATCCTCAGAGTGCGGATACAAACTGTTTTCAGCTGCAGAGGTAGAGGTACACTTCATGCACTTATCAACATACAGTTCAGAGGCTTGCATTAGAGTGCTTTGGTGCTTGGGCATCTTTTATTTAGCATGGTTGTACCATTGTGAATGTAGCTATATAAGTGTGCTCAAGAGTCTATCGTATGTTTGTCATGCAACTAAAAATTCGAAAATATATTTTTAAATCAGTAACTTTGCAAATTTAGAGGAAATGTTTTTGGATAACACATGTGTCACATTTTAAACAGGGTTTGAATAATCAGCACTGACACACAGACATTTATGCGCTGGGTATAACAGACATGCTTACTGTGTGAAAGGCCCACTGATGTCTTGGAGCAGAGAAACACGCTGTATTGTTGCTTTTCTCTGTTGTATAAGCAACGCGCGACTGTCAGAAACGCTCTGTGCAGGTAGTCGGCTCAACGCACATCCAGGCATCCGTGTGAAAGAAAGGTGTCGCTGCAGCTAGGCTCTCAGGATAGTCGGGCTTTTATTCATATTTGCATTCTGGTGCGTTAAAACTAGCAGCCTCTGTGTCCCGCTTGGATCATCATTCCGAAAATTCTGATATTTAAATAAAATGGTGAATTGGCTAGTGATGAGGAGCCACTTAGATCCGTAAAATGAGGTTTGATTAAATTAAACTCTTATGAACAGCTATGAATTCTACCTCTCTGCTGATGTGTTCCAAACAAACGATGTTTTCTACATGTCCAAACTGTGTGCTAACTACCTCACACTGCTGTGTCTGGGATCCGAAAAAATAAGAAGTTAAAACGATATACCTTGCGGCAGTTGTGAAGTGCTGAGGAAGATACTGTGTGTCTGATGTGGTGTTTTTATATAGGTGGCCTTGGTTTCAGTTGGCCTCTGAGATGCAGATATAAAGAGCAGTTTGTAAAGAAAAAAGTGGGATGTGTGTGCTGGGATGCTCTTGATAAGGAAGCAGCTTTTATTGTTTTATGACTCGTTTTGCTGGCTGTTGGGGGCCCTACCTAAAAACCCCTCTGTCTAACTGAGTTAAGAATATGTAGTTTTAGAAGTGTCACAAGAAAAGTTTATTTCTAAAGGAATACCTGTTGTTTGTGGTACTCTCTTTGAAGACTATTAGCCTCTGTGTCTTTCAGAGCGCTAAAGAAAAGTAAAATGCTCCTAAAGCAGTTAAATCATCTATGTGTGTTTTTGACTAGTAGATAATTAGAGGGCCTTGTTGCATTAAAGGAACGTATGGGGGATGATACAGTGCTAGTGTGGCTAGGTGTGAATATGTGTTTTTTAGAAGTATCACAGTTTATTTCTAAAAGAATACATGTTGTTTGTGGTGGTCTATTAGCCTCTGTGACTGCTCAGAGCATTAAAGAAAAGCAAAATGCTCCTAACTAGTTAAATTAAAAGTAAAATTCTCCTAAACTAGCTAAAATAAATCATCTATGTGTAAATAACAGAGCTCTGAGACCTATACAATCCTTAAAAACAGTTTAATTAAAACACATAATGGTTTCATTAAATAAAACGCTATTAAACACATGTGAACTCACATGACCCTGAACTCACATGCACGTGCAAAGTCCGTTCACGCCCACACACACTCACATGGATGCGCAGGGGGAAAGGGGAGGGGGGTGAGGGATGTAGGGGTGTGGGGGTGGGGGGACAAAAAAGCTACCGGTATATTACTACTCTTATCTTAAATCACTGCCTTCCAATCTTTCGCTCTGATAATTAATGTTTCATTTGTGAGCTGCTGGAGAGATTACTTTCTGGACAGGATGCACAGTTTACTGCTATTACCTGCATGTTGTGAGTATTTGCTGCAACAGCCACCTGTTTGGATGCTCAGTTTACAATTAATTTGCCACCGACTGTAAACGTGGACCAAAAGGACGTATCGTTGAACTTTGATGCCCAAGAAAATGTACCACATCAGTACCAAAATAATGTGTCCATACAATAAATAGCTCCAAGGCTCCAAGTGATGTTTTGTTGTTTTGTTTTCTTGAGCTTTTGTTGAAGCAGTGGAGAGCTGGAAGTGTCCAATTAGCTTGTTTCTCATTAATCTCAGGTATGCTGCTCTTGCATCTAATTTCAGAATGTCACTACAAATGAATCTCCAGCTGCGGGCTGCGTTCACCTTTTTTATGGCCACCCTGAGCAAAAAACTTAAAAAGAAAAAGGAAATCTTAATAAATGAGGTTTTTAATAAGATATGAAAGTTGGCTTACTAATGACAACAGAATGCAACAAAGGGCAAAGTGAAATGGAAACAAATGGGAGAGACATTCATTTTGTCGTAATTCGGAAAAATTTGCAGCGTGTTTGCATTTGGTTTGAATGAAGCTTGAAAAAGCTTGGTGACATGTATATTATATTCATCCCAGATTGGGAAATTGAAGAGAGATGGAGCAAAATGCAATTTAAGTAAATCTAATGGACGGAGTGGTTTAAGGTCAGAGTAGAAAGTGACAGCTGATAAAACAGAATAATGGCAGATTGAAAAGAAATAGCCTAGGCTTCTACAGATTCAAAGATCTAACACTGAGCATTCACCATCAATGCCATGAGCAACACTAATCCCTATACATCACATGGACAACAAGAACACCATGTCAATAAAAGCTGAAAGCACTGAGTCTGACCCACAGTGAGTCAGATCTGAGCCTATTCATAACAATATCCAGTATAGTAATATTCACTATGTGTGTGTGTGTGTGTGTGTGTGTGTGTGTGTGTGTGTGTGTGTGTGTGTGTGTGGGCAGCTGGATGCAGTACTCAGTAGCTTCTTGCCTCAACTGTTGTGAAAACTGTGATGATGAAAAATGTCAGGAGGTGAAATAAAACAGGATTTCAGGTGCTTCTTAGCCGGGTGTTGGAAATATGATAATGGCTGCATGTTAACCAGCTGTTCATGCAGCCACTGTCTGCTGCGATAAGGGTCACAGCATGATGCTGACATTTACTGTTGTTCTTTGTACTACCAATGACAAAAGGTGACACCAGTGCAGATCATTTGCTTGTTTTATATAGATTATTATTATTATTATTATTTTTAAATATGCATCTATTTACCAACGTCAGCCAACCTCAGGTATGGTCCTCAACAGTTTTTAAGAAGGAACAGTTCTTAGATTCACATTATCCTTGTTTGAGGTGATCTTTGGAAGGGATACATATACTCAAAATGGTCAAAGAACTCTGAGGCACTCTCTTTTCAAATACAATTTAAAATGCCTTCTGTGGTCATGTGTAACCAAAATATCTCCATTGCATCTCATAAAAGGCTTCATCAGCAAATATGGGTTGAAAAGAGTCGTCAGAGAGTTTCAGTAGAAAAAACGCTATTATTTTCTTTGGTCCTGGTGTTAGACAGCTGTGCTATATGTCATGATGCATTAACTGGTTAAGTTTAAATGAGGTAAGATTTGTAATGTTGCTTATGTTGGCTTTACATATTGACATGGTTGTTGCAATATATATTATGTCTGACATATGTCTGAGATTGTGGCTGTTTATTCATATTCTGTTGGTAATTCTAGTTTGTTTGTTTTTTAACTTAAATCTAACTTATACATTTAAGTTTCAGTGACATAAAGAAATACTTGTCATTTCCATCATGAGTGTAAGTGAACGGTATTAAATTAAACACAGTGACTCATACGCTCTGTGGCCTGTGAACAGTTTGTGCCCAAAGCTCCAGCACTTGGCATTCTGCCGGGTCACCGTCTGTCCACAGAGCTGCAGTGCCAGTTTCACTTTCACTCACTCTGTATGTCATCTGATGCTATTTTTTTAAATATATATAGTAAAAAAATCATTTTCTTATTTCACCTCAGATTTTCTATGTGGATAAAGTAAGTTTGGAGTGACTGTTCTCATATTCCATTAGCGTGCATTAGCGTAACTTGCTCCAAGATCTTGGTTTCCCTAAACCAATATTGATAATGTCAATTAGCAACTTGGCATAATGTTTCCAAAATGACTCATCACCAGAATAAATTATAGACTTATTTTACTAACAAAATACCAAAAATGTTCATGTCATGTTGTTTCAATCCTATTTCCCTTTGGCATCAAAATAAAACACATTTCAAAATCGGGATTTTCTCTGGTTCTGTTGTGTCACGTGCCGTACTGGAATATTTTTAATTAGATCTATTTATTGTATTTTGTAACTTTGTAATGTGGTTTATTTTTTAATTTAGTTTAGTTAGTTACTGTTGTAAATGTACTCAAATTAAAACTAATGTTTGTAAATATGTGCATGTGTGTAAATCCAAATATACTGTACATTTGATCAATATTTACATGAAGTCTGAGTAGTAGAAATAACCGCTCTAATGTGTGTGTTTGTGTGTGTGTGTGTGTGTGTGTGTGTCTGTGGGGTACAGGACGGGGCGAAAATGACAAACTGGAGTCACTAATCTGATGTCTGACTTACCTAACGTCTTGTATTAAATTATATATTTTGTAAAACAAATAAAAACTAGAAAGCGAAAATTTCAGGAGAAATTTTATGTGTGCCTATGCCGCTGCTAATCACTGTAGTTGCCATTCATACGGCTACAGAGAGCAAAACTCAGAAGAGCAGCCATTCTCCACCATGAACTATGGTAAAACAAACACCGCTCACGCTTCACAGATGACAGCTTACAGTTTTGTGTAAAGATGAAGTTACCGTACACAGCCGATTTGCAGGCGCTGTGCACACAGGTTCATGAGCAGAAGTCCCATTGTACCACGGCAGACCCGACAATGTTTGCATGAACACGCTTTGAAACATTACATTATGGACCACTTTTCACACATGCATTCACTTTTTGTTTTTGTTATTTTTTTACACAGTGTTCTGAATTATGAACAATGGTCTACAGCCAATCTTGTGTATTATTATACAAACTTTGGTTGTGAGATTCAGATAACTATTTAATAAAAGCTAAATATTTTATATGAGAGTAAGAAAGAAAAGTATATCTTTGTGTCCACCTTTCTCTGTTAATGCCCTAGCTGCCCCCGTAAAAGCTTTGCTAGATCCGCCCCTGCACAGTTACCAGCTGTCAGCTACACAAAAAGGAGCTTGGTCTTTGTCTCTCAAAACAACTCATAACTTCCCTTCAACTCATTCATGTCACCTAAAGTGTAAACCTGTTTCTCCATCACCAGTTCAGCTCTGATGATTCAGTAAGGACATCTCCTGATTTCATCTTCATGCTCCAGCAAACATTAGCTGATACTAGAAATTAAAATCAAAAGAATTGTAACAACAGCTGATCAAGCTTAAACGTGCTGCTGTTGTTTAGCGCGATAAATAAGAGCGAACAGCCGATCATTGATCAGTTTCATGATTGACGTTTCAACACGCGAGAGAATGACAGGGGAGGCTTCGTAACGACAGAATAAATCATAATGTTTTCTCTGAATGTGGGACGATTCCGTTTATGCGGCACGGCAACTCTATGAACTAACCCTAATGAATAAAATAAAGTCCAACGTCAGTAACTTTGTGCGCACACAGCTGTATATAAACTCCCGTGGCAGTACGATTGTAAAAGGTCAACGAAAATAAATTACACCTAAACTCGGTTTATATCTGACCCAAATAGAGTGCAGTTCATAACTTCTTACCTGAAATTCAGTTCACCTCACGCTCCTGCCTTCGGTTTCCAGCATCATCGGCCCATATAAACGAAAAATAAGTCCAGCTAAAACACATACTGTCGGCGAGCGACGGGTGCTGACACGAGTTTCACCTGCCTCAATATAAGCCAAGCCTGGGTGCTTTTTCACGAAGGGTCGCTAGCGGCGCTAGCTAACTATGCTAGCGGCGCTAGCTAGCTAGCCGGCTATCAGCAACACATAAGAGAACTGCTGCTAAATAAACTACACCTAAACTCGGTTTATATCTGACCCAAATAGAGTGCAGGTCATAACTTACCTGAAATTCAGTTCACCTCACGCTCCTGCCTTCGCTTTCCCTGATCCGCGATTGACCTCCGCGTTAGCAAACACCGGTCGATCGGGCGGTCGCGGCATGTCCTTTCTGTCATACACCGTGGATAGCTGCCCACTGTTGTAGCTCCGCATTATAGCACCACCAAACAACTCAGTTATTTTTTCCACATCCAGCTGTAACTCCGATTCTGTGCGAGCATTTGCGAGAGACCGGGAGGTGAAAAGAGAGAGAGTCCCTCGCTGTCCATTTGCAGCCAAGCGCGGCAGCTAGCTAGGTAGCCGGCTAGCTGTCAGGCAGGACCGAGGTCGTCAGAGCACTGTCGCTAATAATGGGATGTCTTGATAAAACAAGCAGATATTTGAAGTTTACACACCTACATTCTCGCCTGAAAATATCTTAAAAGTTTATTTTGTGACCTAGAAACACTAATAAAAGACATATAAAACGAAGTGGTGGCCGCCATTGTTTAACTTTCGGCAGAGGTGTGCTATGAATTGTGGGATATGGAGTTTTCCACCAAGCATAGAAGCCATTGTGTTTACCGTAACTATTCAATGGTTCGCGCAACCTTAAAACCTCAATGGTTCCTGAAAGCAGCGAGGCTGTGCGCGCCATTGATATTGTCATCATTACGGTATCCAAATAAGGGTAGACAGGCTGTACCACTCCCGGCATACCACTAGAGAGAGCCAACACACCACAAATGAAGTTTGAAATTTGTTTCAATGGGACCAAAAGATGGCGCCAACACACCACAAATGAAGTCTGTTTATTTGGCGCCAAAAGATGAATTGGCCTAAATTTGCACTAAAATATTAATATTTAAAAACTATAAAAGTCATAAACACCAAAAGTCATGACATAATAGTCCAGCTCCAGCCGCACAAAATGATCTAACATATGTAACCCTAATGTCAAAACTGTTCGGCAGAGGAGCGCGGGAAAATTTTCACTAAAATATTAATATTTAAAAACTATAAAATTCATAAACACCAAAAGTCATAGCACACCATTCCAGATCCGCCGCACAAAATGAGGTAACATATATGAAGCTTGTCTCAAAACTGCGGGGCGAGATTCGCTGCAAAATTTCAGGCGGAAACTGGAGAATAATAATAATAACTAGAAAGGAAAATTTCAGAAGAAATTTTATGTGTGCCTATGCCGCTGGTAATCAGTGTAGTTTGCCATTCATACAGCTACAGAGAGCAAAACTCAGCAGAGCAGCCATTCTCCACCATGAACTATGGTAAAACAAACACCGCTTGCGCCTCACAGATGACAGCTTACAGTTTTGGGTAAAGATGAAGTGACTTCGTACAGCGCCGATTTGCAGGCGCTGTGCACACAGGTTCATGAGCAGAAGTCCCATTGTACCACGGCAGATCCGACAATGTTTGCATGAACACGCTTTGAAGCATTACGTTATGGACCACTTTTCACACATGGTTGGTGTACCCAAACAGCCGGCTGTAGCTTTTCAACTCACAGCCCGACACACACCCAAAAACAGCCGAGAGAGCACAGACTACGCCCGAGGCGTGATTGCAGGTGCCGCTCAGGTGGGTCCACCTCCCTGCAGCGGCACTGCAGACCATGCCCGCCACACACATGAAACACGTAAAATAAATATTTATGCACTTTTGCATTCACTTTTTGTTTTTGTTATTTTTACACAGTGTTCTGAATGATGAACAATGGTCTACAGCCAATCTTGTGTATTATTATACAAACTTTGGTTGTAAGATTCAGATAACTATTTAATAAAAGCTAAATATTTTATATGAGAGTAAGAAAGAAAAGTATATCTTTGTGTCCACCTTTCTCTGTTAATGCCCTACCTGGCCCCCCTGGCAAAAGCTTTGCTAGATCCGCCCCTGCACAGTTACCAGCTGTCAGCTACACAAAAAAGGAGCTTGGTGTATATTTGTCTGTCAGAAACAGTTCATAACTTCCCTTCAACTCATTCATGTCACCTAAGGGTAAACCTGTTTCTCCATCACCTGTTCAGCTCTGATGATTCAGTAAGGACATCTGGTTTGGAACAGCCGTTTTTACAGCTGTGGCTGCAGCAAACATCAGCTGATACTAGAAATTAAAAGCAAATGAATTCTAACAACAGCTGATCAAGCTTAAACATGCTGCTGTTGTTTAGCGCGATAAACAAACAAGACAGAAAAGCCGATCATTGATCAGTTTCATGACTGAAGTTTCAACAGGCGAGAGAATGACAGGGGAGGCTGTCATAAAGTTCAACATCGGTAACATCGGTAACTTAGCGCACACAGCTGTATACAAACTCCCTCGTGCTAGCTAGCACGCAGTACAAGTTATTGTAAGTGATTGAAAAAGTCAGCACAACGAAAATAAACTACACCTAAACTCGGTTTATATCTGACCCAAATAGAGTGCAGGTCATAACTTCTTACCTGAAATTCAGTTCACCTCACGCTCCTGCCTTCGCTTTCCCTGATCCACGATTGACCTCCGCGTTAGCAAACACGGTCGATCGGCGGTAGCCTCACCGCCTTTTATGTCTCGTTCGCGGCATGTCCTTTCTGTCACACACCGGTGGATAGCTGCCCTCTGTTGTAGCTCCACCACCAAACAACTCAGTTATTTTTTCCACATCGACATCAGCTGATACTAGAAATAAGAAGCAAATGAATTCTAACAACAGCTGATCAAGCTTGAACGTGCAGCTGTTGTTTAGGCGATAAACAAACAAGAGCGAAAAGCCGATCATTGATCAGTTTCATGATTGAAGTTGCAACAGGCAGAGAATGACAGGGGAGGCTTCGTAACGACAGAATAAATCGTAATATTTTCTCTGAATGTGGCACGATTCCGTTTGTACGGCAACTCTACGAACGAACCCTTATGAATAAAATAAAGTCCAACGTCAGTAACTTAGCGCAAGACACAGCTGTATACAAACTCCCCGTCGTGCTAGCTAGCACGCAGTACGATTGTAAAAAGTCAGCACAATGAAAACAAACTACACCTAAACTCGGTTTATATCTGACCCAAATAGAGTGCAGTTCATAACTTCTTACCTGAAATTCAGTTCACCTCACGCTCCTGCCTTCGCTTTCCCTGATCCACGATTGACCTCGCGTTAGCAAACACCGGTCGATCGGCGGTCGCATGCATGTCCTTTCTGTCATACACCGGTGGATAGCTGCCCACTGTTGTAGCTCCGGCGTTATAGCACCACCAAACAACTCAGTTATTTTTTCCACATCCAGCTGTAACTCCGATTCTGTGCGAGCATTTGCGAGACCGGGAGGTGAAACGACAGAGAGAGTCCCTCGCTATCCATTTGCAGCCAAGCGCGGCAGCTAGCTAGGTAGCCGGCTAGCTGTCAGGCAGGACCGACGTCGTCAGAGCACTGTCGCTAAATATGGGATGTCTTGATAAAACAAGCAGATATTTGAAGTTTACACACCTACATTCTCGCCTGAAAATATCTTAAAAGTTTATTTTGTGACCTAGAAACACGAATAAAAGACATATAAAACGAAGTGGTGGCCGCCATTGTTCACTCTGTAGAGGCGTGCTATGAATTGTGGGATATGGAGTTTTCAACACAAGGATAAATCTTTTCGGCTGTACTACTCCCGGTATACCACTAGAGAGAGCCAAGACACCACAAATGAAGTCTGTTTATTTGGCGCCAAAAGATGAATTGGCCTAAATTTGTACTAAAATATTAATATTTAAAAACTATAAAAGTCATAAACACCAAAAGTCACAACATAATAGTCCAGCTCCAGCCGCACAAAATGATCTAACATATGTAATCCTAATGTCAAAACTGTTTGGCAGAGGGAGCTGGAAAATTTTCACTAAAATATTAATATTTAAAAACTATAAAATTCATAAACACCAAAAGTCATAGCACACCATTCCAGATCCGGCCGCACAAAATGAGGTAACATATATGAAGCTTGTCTCAAAACTGCGGGGCGTGATACGTGCCGAAATTTAGGCGGAAGATGGAGAATAATAATAATAAGAAGAATAATAAATCCGACGAATAGTAATATGTGTGCCTCTTGGCATAGGCACACATAATAAATCCGAGGAATAGTAATATGTGTGCCTCCTGGCATAGGCACACATAATAAATGAATGGTGATTGACAAACACAGAGTTTTATATTTGAATCAAAAAGCAATTATGTTACAATAAATGTTTATCTTAAAATGTCCTGAAGATAATTAAGGTAGAATTACATAAACTGAATGAAACATGGAGTGAATTATATTCAAATGTGACTGAACGTTTAAGTGTGATGTCAATTCTTTATGTTAAGAATAACAAGGCAGATGTAATAAAGTGATTTTAAAGTTTAAAATATTAAACTTTGTGTTAAATCTTGTAAGCCAGGTAGATAGAGAGAGATATATGAGGTGTCATTGGACGATTAGATGTCAACAACTTGATTGGATGAGCAGAATATGAAGATGTGACGTCGAGTAGGAGAGGTGGGAGAAAGGGTGAGCAGATATAAAAGGTATGAAAGAGATTCAGGGTTCTTGCCTTTTGTCTTCTGCGAGACGAGCAGTTCAGAAGAGCGGATCTAAAAGGTTCACACATGAAAATTCCAGCAGGCATACCAGAGGGATCGACCCCGCCTGACCTCTGAACCTGCTAATTGGTTTTGAGGTTTCTTTGGTTCCCTATCTGCTCATCTTTGCCAGGTTACATGGTTAATTCAGAAGCATTTTGATTTACGTCATACTTCCACTGAATGCCCAGGGGATGCTGCTTTCCTGTTGGGTGGTTATCATCAACTCAGAACAAGGGGATAAACCTCTCTTCACCAAAATAAGAACAAAATCAGATTGGCTCAGAGCAGGTTAGTTAGGTACACTTTAAGTGATTTGATTTTTGTCTTTTTAATTACTACTACTTCATTTTGCTTTTGCTTTGCTCCTGCTAAATTGCTTGAATAAAATTCTAAACTGTGGACATTCACTTTAAACCTTTTGTGGAGCAGTAAAGGTAAAAGTCTGAGGATTATTTTTTATTAGTGCAAATAGCTCTTACAGGTTACCCTTGGTGGCTGTAGTTCAGGCTGTAGAGCCTACCAGCCGGTTGGTGGGTTGATCGTTGTTTGCTTCAGTCTACATGCCAAATATCTTTGGCCAAGATACTAACCCCACGTTGGTCTGAATGTCTGTGAGATGGAAGCACTCTTAGAAAGAGCATAGAAGAAAGTGCTGGTGTGAAAGTTGTGTAAAGCACTATGGGTGCTCAGAGTAGAAGAGCCCTGTATAAAAACCCGTCCATTACCATTACCTAGTGGCATTAATTGAATCTTTCCTTGGAGCCTGCTGTCCAGGCTACTAAAATCATTCCAGAAATTACAAGTGCCACAATCAGTAGGGGAACTACCTTTAACAGGTGAGACTGATGAATTGCAGGACTACTAGTGAGTACTGGCTAAGACTCAGATATAAGTCAAATGTGTTAATGAACCACGTTTTTCAGCTTTTGATATTTGAAAAAAAAATACTTTGAGTCCCTTTTGTCTATTTGCAATTAGCGTCATCATTAAAATGAAACACCAACTGTTTAAAGTGTACGTCTAAAAAATGCAAACCCAAACCTTGTTTAACTTTACATTATACATCCAGCGATTTTTACATGCAGTGCTACATGTAAAGTGCTAATTTACCCCAAAAAGTTTTGTCTAAACGTTTCTAACAATGTTTTTTCTTTAAGTCTGTGCTTATAAAATGTTGTCAATGATGCATCTCTAGGCTGTAGGCTTAGTTATGCATGCAATCTATTTTGAGGACATAGTGCTTTGAAATGAAGTACTGACTAATCTTCACACATCCTGAAGACTGCCTGATAGGCGTGCCTCTCTCTCTGGCTTCTTTGTGGTGAGATATGTGAGGGGAGAGAAAAACGGGGAAAAGAACAGGAATGAAAGACTGAAGGGGAGAAGGAAAAAAGGAAGGGGAGCAGTGCCAGGACCCATGGTCATCCTACAGGGTGTACGAGGCTGCCAGAGGCCTTGTAATCTCCCCTTACCCTGCTCTCCATCCCATCTCTTTCATCCTTTCCACTTCACCATGACAAACAGGATCGGCTCTCTATGAAAAAGCCAAAGGCTACCTCTTGTCTTTCTTTCCCCTTTCTTACCCAGCCGCCCTCATCCCATTTGTCGTTTACTCTGCCTCACTCTTGGTTAACTCAGAGGGACTGGCTGTTGCTGCCCAGCTTGGCTGCTGAGCTCCCAGGCCTGGCAAGAACGCTCCACCAGTTTCCCCAGTGTCAGCATTTAGAAACCCTCTTAATGGGTTTAGGCACATTTGCTAATTTGTCAACAAGTTTTGGATGTGGAAGCTTCTGCCAAGCTGCTCGGTCTGGCACTTGACTGAAATGGATGTTTGCTGGCCAACCGTTTGTGTAGGCATGGGCAAAATCAAATTCAAAGGGCCTTCAATACTTGACAGTGAGTGGCTTGTAAACCACGATAACTAATTATTTTTTATCATTCTGCATATTTATAGAGATGAATTCAGATAATACTTTGATGCTGGAATGATAATGAATTGAATAAAACTGAAATTTGGTGTAAGAAATGGCACATTTCCTGCCACTCAAAAACTGGAAGGCATGTTTGTGGTTCCTCACATTATTTTGGTCATCACATAAAGTCATTCCATGACACCTATTGTGCTGTATCAGTGGCCATTTGATTGATTTATACCTGTTTCAGTGTTTTTATCAGAAATCTAATCAGCCAAAGACATGGCACTGGGGAAAAAAGGTGATTTAAGGCAGCGGTCCCCTACCCTTTTTTATCATGGACTAGAGATGGCACGATACCACTTTTTTATGTCCGATACCGATACCGATATCATAAATTTGGATATCTGCCGATACCGATATTAATCCGATATAGTGTGTTTTTTAATCAATAAAACTGTTTTTTTAATATCTTGCTGCATTTTGTATAAGTTCATATTCAAGTTTAAATAAACAACAACACTAAAGCTATTCTGTTATACCTGTATGTAAAAAATACACTGCACCCAAAATATTTCATAGTTCAGCAATACTGATCAATCTAATAAACTTAAACCTGCTCCATCCTCCCTATTCTGGTATTTTAAAGAGTACTTAGCAGAAATATTAAGCAACCTAACTAATAGGGTTGCAAACTCCCAGCAAAAAAAAAAAAGGGAACCACCCCCCACCCTCCACCTCATGATGCTTAATCAACATAATCAACTTTAATTTGATGCAGTGTGAAAAAAAAAATGCACAGAAATAAATTATTTTTCAAGAATAATTAAATAGATTCAACATCTTCTACAGAATTGCAGACTGCACAGATGGTACCTTCCCAAAGGAAAAAGTACTATAGCTTACTGGGGTATATTAGACATTTAACAGTTACTATATACAGTAATGGACTTCTATACATTTTACATCAGATTAAAACTTTGGGTGTAAGATTCAGATAATTATTTATTAAAAGCTAGACATTTTAAATGAGAATTAGAAAGAAAAGTATGTCTTTGTGCCCCCTTTTCCCTGTTAATGCCCTATCGGCCCCCCTGGCTAAACTTTGCTAGATCCGCCCCTGCACAGTTACCAGCCGTCAGCTACGTAGAAAACGATCCTGGTCTAGAAAGTAATATTACATAAATTCTAACAACAGCTTATCAAGGTTAAACGCGCTGCTGTTGTTCAGCTGCTGTTTTCCTCCTTGTGGCGCGAAGTGGGCCAAAAACAAAGAAGAGAGACGGACTCGCAACAGAAAAGCGATCAGCTGATCGTTAAGCAGTTTCATGAAGTAGTGGCAGGAGAGGGAGAGAGCGAGAGGCAGTCGCTCCATATATCGGTTGTTAAGCTTAACGTAGGTACTCGTTACAAACATTCAGAGATGAACTTACACACTTGCTTTACTTCTCTCTGGGCTAACTTCCTCGGAGATGAAATGCTGGTTTGGTAGCCAGGCTACAAATACACACAGCCGCTCAATCACGTGACGCACACTGCTCCGACGTGCTACGGTTATGAGCCGAGTTACGCCGTGTCGCAAGTTTTGTGAGGTGCTTTTTTGATATTTAATGGATCGGATTACATTTTTTATTTCTCGCCGATATCCGATCCAGTAATTTACGTCAGTATCGGACCGATACCGATACCTAATATCGGATCGGTCCATCTCTATCATGGACCAGTTTCACACTGGACAAACTGTCTGTGTGTGTGTGTGTGTTTGGGTGATGCAATTCAAATATAATGATTCTTGAAATTTTCTTTTAAATGCAGCTTTCTTTTTGTTGGCACTCTCCGACTCTTCTGGTGTCACATCTTTGGCTCTCTCTCCCTTTTCAAAGATGCTCTCCAGTAATTTTTTTGCCTTTGTGTCAATTTTGCAAGGGTTAGCTTGCAGACTCAATGATGAATTGAAAAAAGAAGAAAAAAAACGGCAGTGAGTCGCATGCAGGAGTGACGTGCACGCAGAATTTTTTGGAAAATATAGTAAAATAAAATTGAAGACTTAAGAAAATGAAATACATACACTGTAACACAAATGTGTTCTTTCTTTGCGGCCTTGTATCAAATAATCCACCGCCCGATGGTTGGGGACCTCTGCTTTAATGGACTTTCAACTTGGCATGGTTGTTGGTACCAGATACGTTGCTTTGAGAACTTCCAAAGTGTGATTTTCCCACACAACAGAATAGTTATAAAAAGACAAATGTGTTGTTGGTGTCAGAGGAAAACTGACAGGAAAGAAACAGTAACTCAAACAACCACTTGTTACAACTCAGAAATTCAGAAGAGCATCTGAACATACAGGATGTTGAACTTTGAAGGAGATGGGCTAAACTGAAGCCAACCTGGTCAGCTGAGAAGAAGACAGTGAGGATTTGCATTGGACAATGAGAGATTGTATGGTAGGTTTAGATATTGGCATAAACAGCACCAAAGCATGGATTAATCCTACCTGACGGCTGGTCTTGTAAGAGTTTGGGGGATATTTTCTTGACACACTTTAGAACCAGCAGGGTTGTCAAAACACGACAACCTACCTGAGTATTGTTGTTGACCATGTCCATCCATTTATCACCAGTGCCCCCATCTTCTAATCACTGTTTCCAGCAGGAGATTGTGTTATTGTGTCTTTGTCACATAGCTCAAATCACCTCAGACTGGCTTCTTAAACCTGACATAGAGTTCACTTTACTCAAATGGCCATCAGTGTGTGAGGAAACATTCCTCATTTTATTGGCAAAATGAAGAATGTTTTCAGCACTTTGCTCAATCTCTCACAAAGAGTTGAGGCACCACTAAGAAAGCTGCACATAATAATGTTGCTGGCACACTTTGTTAGTACTTCCTTAATTTTTTGTGGCAAAGATTTAACGAGGTTCTGGAAACACGATAAAATACTGTATTTATGCTGGGGATGCATTAAGTGCATACCCACATGTGTAAGTAATCCAAAAATAATAACACAGAACTGGAATTTAGCACAAGTTCCCTTTAAAACTTTAATATGTAAGATTCCTATTTTTAAAAAAGTCACTAGAAGGAGGTAGCATTTTACCAGACAGTTTAGTGCACATAAACTCTGTGTAAGTATCCAGCATAACAGTTTAGAGGCACATTTAAAGGAAATTTGTGGGCTTTTGGTTGGTTCTTTAGCTTTGTGCTTGTAGAAATGAGGATGATGGGTACTAGTTTAAGTTTAATAGATAGTAGGTACTTCTTCAAGTGTGTTTAACAGCATTGTACACACTAGTACCTCTAGATGGTTTCAGAAGATTTTAAAAAGAAGCTAAGTGCAGCTTTGGTCCAGTCATTAAATAATTATACAGAGAAGCACAATCTTCTGTTTTCATAATATACTCAAGGCCAAACTGATTCAGATGAGAAATGTGTTGTGCCCTTAAACAGGGCAAATAGTGAGGAGAGGTGAAAGAGTGGCACAGACACGCAGCTCTCGCTCGTCTGTATTGAGTGAAGGAGGAGACGCGTGAATCCACCTACTGGAGTCCTGAGGCATTACCAGTGGATCGACGCACAATCAACCCAGACAAAACTTTCACTACTTATCTCCCTCTATATTCCCACTGCATATTATATAAAGCAAAACAGTCAAAACAACAAATAAAACAATAATAAAGGCATGACACAAAATATAAGGGACAGAGATGTACAACTCCAAAACTAATCAAATTTATGATCCACCACAAATGCAACACTATTTCACCAGTTTAACTTGCCTTGAGATAAAAAAAAAGTGTACTAGGCATTTCAGAGATTAAAAAATTACTTGTAATTTGAATGCTCCCATTAAATCAGTGCCTTTTGGAAGTAAAGAATAGATCTCTTTTCCCTTGTGTTTTTTCACCAATACAGGGTTTCTAAGCACAGGAGACCAGGCAGCCAAGGGCAACTATGGACTGCTGGATCAAATTCAGGCTCTCAGGTGGATCAAAGAAAACATCCAGGCCTTCAAAGGAGACCCAAAGCGAGTGACCATTTTTGGCTCTGGTGCTGGAGCATCATGTGTCAGCCTGCTAACCCTCTCACATTACTCAGAAGGTACATGTTCTTTTTCACAGATCAAGGCACAGCCACAGTAATATATGGTCAAAAGCAGGCGTCGTTTATAATTCCTGCTTTGTGTATCTGTTATTTTGATGCAGTGTGGGAGTATGAGAGTTGAGGCATTTGCATTTTTTACTACTAACCATTACTCCTACAGTATTAAATAGATTCATGTAGTTATTTAGACCTATTCCTCACTTACCCTTGATATTAAGGATGCAAACAAGTAGCTCTGCAACTAGTGGCTCTGTACATAAGCTAGCTTAACACCATTGACTTTCCTGCATCTGTTTCCACTTGTTTTGCATTTACATACATCTGTGGCACGGGGCATGTGCAATAGTTAACAATGGCAACACTATTTTGAAGTATTTATTTGTCCTTGAGTGAATATCAGATTTTTCTCAAACATAAACTGGATTCATTTACATTCAGTTAGCATGTTTATATCTAGCAAATCAAACACTTAATTGACTTTTTAGCGTGCACAGCAACTAGAGGTCGATGGGCAATTTTTGTAAACAAAGAAACAAAACCACAGAAAAGAGAACAAAAACTCAATATAAACCTAAGCTCTGCTCAGCTGAAGGAAGCGCTTCAGTTTGTATATCCATCACCCCCGCCTGTTCACCATGTGTACTTTGTAGCTTTTTCAAACAAGAAATATTCCTGTATGAAAATGGAGTGTTTGCTCTTTGTCTCTTGATTCTTTCTAATATAGAGAACACTTCATACGTATAACAAACATGCAAGTTCCTTGGGTTGTTTATCATATTTGATACTGAAATGCAGTCTGTAATCATTTACACTGAATGAGAAAAAGACTCTTTACTAGAAGATAATTCTTCTAGTAAAAACAAACAAACAAAAAACAGGATTTGGAATTTGGAAAATGTTCCCACAGTTCCCCTTCAGCTATCCTCTCTTTGTGATATGAAAACAGGCTTTGTGAAAAACAAAATTCTGCACAAAATGCATATTTTTATCTTGCTGGTAAAAGTCTGTTGGTCGCTTTACCAAATAAGCAAGGGAAGATTTTTATTTCTTTATGTCTTGGCTCTTTTGGTCTTTTGGTGTTTCATTTTCCTTAGCTTGTACTTGAAGAAACATGAATGGCTTGATGTGCACATATAAAATCCCTTGTGTTCAATTGCTGCAGCAGTCATGGTGCCCATACAGCCTTGAAGGCAACCTTTATTTTATCAGACTTCACAAAGGAAGGTATTTTCACTTGTTGCCTCAGTTGGATCTCTGTTGTAAAGCTGCCATAAAGATTTATGTAGCTTCAACATTTGCATTAGCAGCATACCAGAAGCTGATAACACTCTCACTCTTTCAGTGTGTATAGTTTTAGAGTGAACATCTAACTAACAGTGACAGTGGTGAAAGCTTGTACACGACTAACCAGGCTTTATGGGAAATATCTGCTCTGTCCTTATAACATACTTTTCAACTCAGCCCGGCTGAGTCACCACTGTGTTTGCATGAATATAAATAGAAGCCATCAAAAAAAAGAAATATACATGACTTCAGTATTCCTACCGTACTGTGGCCCACTTACTGATTGGCAGCTCGAGAAGTCATGCTAACAATGTTCCAGAATGTGGAAACAGCCTGAAGTATAGCAACAGCAAATATCTTCTATATGCCGGTTTATCATTCATTCGTTAGAGACACAAAGATGTAAATTAAACATTATGAATTTTTCTATTATTTGCTATGAAATGTGCTTGTGCTGGAAATACTGGAGACGTGGCTTCTTAGAATTCTGTTATACTGGTCTGCATGCCCAGTGTTATTTGAGAAGTCTTACCCACATCATGTACTAATGTGTAGTCCTGACCTCTTTGACAACACATTTTATCACACTTTGTACCCACTTAGTACATTTTGTTATTTTTATTTTTTACATGTAGGGTAGATGGATAGACCATATACCCAAATGTTTTCTGTAAGTGTTGAAGTGTTGGAGGACTGGCTAACCAAAAAGAAGCTAACTCTACTACACGAGCAGATCTGGCAGCACAAATGAATCAGCTACTAATGGAGGAGATGCCCCCACAATGGCTAACTGAAGCCCAGACAGTCCTGATCCTCAAGGATCCCCAGACTGGTCCCATCCAACTACCAGCCATTACCCTGTCTCAGCTTAACATGGATGCTCCTGTCAGGCATCATAGTGGCTCAGATGAACAGGCACATGGCTCAATACATCAGCAGGGCCCAGAAAGGAACTGGCAGAAACACCAGAGGGGCAAAACACCAACTCTGTGTAGATAGAGCAGTCTCTCAAGTCTGTAAGACCAGACTAACTGACCTGTGCACCGCCTGAATTGACTATAAGAAAAGCTGCGACTCAGTGCATCAGACATGGATCCTGAAATGCCTAGAACAGTACAAATTCAACAAGACCCAAATCGCATTTGTCAGAAATTTTATGGGTATATAGCAAAGACCATTAAGAGTGGGATTTCCCAAGTATTAACCTGTCCCCACTGCTGTTCTGCATAGGCCTGAACACTCTCAGCCAGATCATTATTAAGACTGGCTACACATACTACATACTACTGGCATACTACAAGCTGTATGCCAGGAGTGAACAAGACATCAGTTCACTGATCCACACCACTGGGAACTCCAGCACAGACATTGGAACGTCATTTGGACAAAGAGAGAAGGTAGTCAGAACTGAGGGGATTGCACTACCAGAAGGCAACATTGGAGATATTGAGGACAGCTACAAGTACCTTGGAATCCCACAGGCAAATGGGAATGATGAAGAGCCCGCTAGGAAAGCCGTAACCACTTAATTCCTTCAGAGAGTAGACAAGTCCTGAGGAGTGAGCTGAATGGGAAGAACAAGATCTGGGCAATCAATACTTACACCCTGCTGGGATCATAAGTCCAGCACCCTGAGACTGTAAGCTAAGCGGAAGGTGGCCAAGGACTAGTGAGTGTCAGAACTACTATCCAGGATAAAACAACAAAGATCCCTGAGTACATCAGGAAGATGGCCAAAACTCGTCATTTGTTTAGTGAATACCTCAGGCAGCAGAAACACAAGAAAGAAGAGGAGCCATAGAAGGTTATAATCTATACTCTCACCCATGTTGTGAACAAGTTTTATGCATTAGCATGCAGCCTTACCACAATACTGTCAGCGTGCCCCAGGGTGGCTGTGGCTACAATGTGGCTTGCCATCACCAGTGTGTGAATGTGTGTGTGAATGGGTGGATGACTGGATATGTAAAGCGCTTTGGGGTCCTTAGGGACGATTAAAGCGCTATATAAATACAGGCCATTTACCATTTACTTACTATAGTCTTAAAATAGAATAATGTAGATCAAATTGCTTGAGAATTACTTCTCTAAGATCATAACTGTGCTTGTCTTGCTTGCTATAGTGTTAATAAACAAGTGGCAAAACATTTGCTTTATAAAGGTGAAAGGTTGCCTAAGAGACTTTCTAGCTTGTTTGAACTTGAAAACTCAGTTTTTGCTTCATATGTTGTATTTCTTCCATGTTCAATAAATTGCTGCACCAGTTTTTAACAATGTGTGACAATGAATTTGAAAATAACTTTCACAGAATTTTTCAGCAATTCTGAATTCAATTAAATAGAAAAGGGCATGTACTCAGTAATCACTGTAACCAGACAAAAAGTTAAATAGATTGAAGTGCCATTAAAATCTACTTTGAAAGAGAAAAATACTGCCCATTTTGCAATACCAATTTAAACCATAAAGCATGAATACAGTGAAGTGTGTGATATTACTAACACAAATTCCAATCTCAGATCTGTTCCAGAAAGCCATCATCCAGAGTGGCACTGCTCTGTCCAGCTGGGCAGTCAACTACCAGCCTGCCAAATATACAAGAGCCCTGGCTGAGAAGGTGGGCTGCAACATGCTGGACACCATCGACCTGGTTGAGTGTCTGCAGAAGAAGAACTACAAGGAACTTATTGAGCAGTACATCACACCCGCTAAGTACCACATTGCCTTCGGGCCAGTGATCGATGGTGATGTGATCCCCGATGACCCCCAGATTCTCATGGAGCAAGGGGAGTTCCTGAACTATGACATTATGCTGGGGGTCAATCAGGGTGAAGGGTTCAAATTTGTTGATGGCATTGTGGACAGTGAGGATGGCGTGTCTGCCAATGATTTTGACTTTGCTGTGTCTGACTTTGTTGACCATCTGTATGGCTACCCTGAGGGCAAAGACACTCTTCGTGAGACCATCAAATTCATGTACACTGACTGGGCTGACAAGGAGAACCCAGAAACTCGCCGCAAAACCCTGGTGGCTCTGTTCACTGACCATCAGTGGGTGGCACCAGCTGTGGCCACAGCTGACCTCCATGCTCAGTATGGTTCGCCCACATATTTCTATGCTTTCTATCACCACTGTCAGAGTGACATGAAGCCAAGCTGGGCAGACTCAGCTCATGGAGATGAAGTCCCGTACGTATTTGGAATCCCCATGATCGGCCCGACAGATCTCTTCAACTGCAATTTCTCCAAGAATGATGTGATGTTAAGTGCTGTTGTCATGACCTACTGGACGAACTTTGCTAAAACAGGGTAAGTGCTTCTTTTTCTTGTTATTTCTTGTCCTTCACTGTTCTTTCTATTTAATGCCTCTATAGAATCAGTAGTATGAAAATCTCTTCTGAATATGTGTAAAATAACACAAGAAAAACAGACAAAAAATTAAAGAAGCCAAAAACATCAGATTCAGTAAAAGGACTAGATGTTACAGTCCCTGATAATGCATTGCTTTAAATGGAGAGACTCTTGAGGGATGGCTGTTATGAGGAAAGGCAGCCCAGAAACTTTGCCAGCAGCACACATCGTTGTGTGCCTCAACTTTCGGTCTTTTACCCAAGCTAATCTCCCATTTTTGGGGGATCAGATTTATTTGAAACATACTTTCTTTAAAGCATTATATGAAAGAAACCAAATTCATATTTCCATCCAATGGATGACTCCTCCTATAAGGACAGAAATGTTTGATCATAGGATAAAGGTGATCACTTGAAATAAGACTGTCATGATTTAAATGAAAGAAATATAGGTGGATCCAATCTAGTGCAGCACAATGACCTCCAGACCCTAATGAGATGCATTTATTGTATGTTTGTGACACAATAAATGACGTCAGGTAACCTATAATACCTACTGTGTATAAGTACTTAATATTCTAAGGATAGACAGAACAAAAACTCTTGCTATGATTAGCCTAGAGTTTGAATGATTAACATGTGAGTCAAAAAGATCAAGTGGAGGTTAATAAAACAAGTCAAATCCTCCCAGCTGCTGCAGCAGTGCTGGGTTGGATGAAAGGATTTTCTTGCTGTTTATATTTGGATCACGTTTTTGCTTCACACACACCTTGAGATTAGGTATCAGCATGTTTGCAGCCCAGTCATACTGAAGATTCACTTTAAGGTGAATAAATAAAGTCATGATCAGCTTCATAGTCTGTAGCGTTGACTCTGGCAGACTTGCAGACATTTCGGAAGACTCTTTTCTCGTGCTGCTTTTTTTTAATGGGCACAGAGTAAAGCACTGTCATGAATCATGGCAGAGTGATGTTTTTTTTTAACTTTTCCTCATATTACTACTGAGAATTAGACAAGTTGAGCATGATAGCACATGTGCATGTTAACCAAAAGAAATAAATGTCAGCATACAAAGTTAAATCACATCCATTAAATTTCTTCCGCTTATCTAATTTAAGGGGGTGCTGGAGCCTATCACAAGTTGCCACTCTGTTGCAGGGCTAACACAGAGTGACACACAACCATCCACACTCACATTCACAGCCATTGTCAATTTAGAAAAACCAGTTAACACTAACTGCATGACTTTGGATTTTGAGATGAAGCAAAGTACCTGAAGAGGACTCACGCAGACACTGGAAGAACATTGAATTCACTCCAGTTCAGTTTTATTTATATAGCACCAAATCACAAAGCACAAAGCACAGCACCAGACCCTACAGTAATAGAGAGAAGGCCTCAACAACTGAATGAGTTCCTTTTATTTATATACTGGCAAATCAAAACAAACGTTTCCTCGAGGTGTGAGGTACTTAGAGACAGTGGGAAGGAAAAACTCCCATTTAACAGGAACCAGGCTCAGGGAGGGGTGGGGCCATCTGCTGCGAATGGCTAAGGGTGAGGTGTGGGAGCCAAGACAAAAGACACAATGTGGAAGAGAGCCAAAGATGAATAATAGCTAATAATTAAATGCAGAGTGGTGTATAAACACATAGTAAGTGAAAACATGCACACTCCAAAGCACCCCAGTGTGGAGATGGTAGATGGGAGACCAACTTGCTATGAAGTAACAGTGCTAATCACTGCATCACTGTGCTATCCCAGGCTTTCATATTCAGATAGACACAGCCCACTGCTGACCGTGGTATTTTACAAAGAACTTGAGTCTTGAGTAAAAAGGAGGAAAAATGAACTGCTATCCTGAGATCAAAGTAATTAAATATAATCCCAAACATATGTAATGTGAACTTAATGTTGATCTTTTTTTATTGCTAATAGTTTTTTTTAAAGATCACCATTTTAAAACTGACACTACAAAGCACGTTGTTTGAGATAACACCTGAATAATAAGTTTACATGTGGGTTTTTTACTGAATGCTAAATATTCAAAACACATCAGCATAATTTTTTAAACATGGTTTATCTGCCTTTCATGGCTGCCACTTCAAGATGAAGCGTTTCAGTATGACTGAAACATACTGATGTGATGTGTTGGATGATACAGTGACAGCTGAGTTTCAGGATATCAGCTGTACAGTTCTGCCATTTGTCATGTAGCAGGCATAAGTTTTAGAAGTTTCAAATTTTTGAATTTCCAGTGCACTGATACAGGTATATGTAGGGAGAGTCTAAGGGGCTTGGAAAAAAAGTGTTTGGACTTCTTTAAGTTTCCTTGAAGACATTTCATCTGAGAACCTTATTCAGTTCTAAGAGCAACTGGTGGAGAGTCCCAGATTCTAAGCCCTATGGGAGTGTCCCCAAGAGGGTCATGGACCCCCTATTGATCCTCTACCTAATCACACGAGCTGAGGTGTGAAAACGGGTGTAGGTCACAATCAGCCAAGGTTTCAGGTAAACCCACTGTGAAACGTAGTCCCACCCTATCATGTGACTTACACTCTAAAAACTAAAACTGACATTTACTTAAAATTTTTGAGGCAACACTTTTACAACTAAAAATACTGAGTAGATTGGAAACCAGTCAAATCTGTTCAATATACTTGATCAATTGAATAACTAAAGCTTAAACAAATTAAGTTGAAATGAATAATTGTAGTTGTTACACAAACATGAAAAAATTGAGTAAATATAACAGAAATCATGAGTTAAAAACAAATGTAAGGTTAAGTGAAAACCACACAAAAAAACTGCGTAAATAACACTGACATGCTTGGCCAATGTAACTGAAATATAGATGGTGTTACGGGTTCGAAATTGAGGACGAGAGTAAAACAATGATGGTCCAGAAGAGGTCAATCAAACAACTGATTTTTAATGAATGCACGCAGCGTGGAGAGGTGCAAACTGCAAAACAGTTGTACATCTCTACCCAAAATACACTCTAGATTGCTTTTATAACATCAGGGTATTGTAACGCCCCTTCTTGCGTTTACAAGCACATAATTTGCATGTACAGAACATTCATGTATTTTAAGAATTAACTGCAACATAGAGGTTCCTCCTTGTGGCATACTCTTAAGAATATGGTGATGATCTAAGGCCTTTGAGGTCACCATGGGCTGGACATCCTTCCGTCACCTGTAACTAGGCAAACTCAAATGCAACAAGAAGCTGAATACATTCAGGCCTTTGCTCAGCTACTTTTTACTGTAACAATATACTCAGCATATGAGTTATGATATATATATATATTTAACTCAATCATTTTAAAGTAGTTATAACTGCACCTGTAATAAAATGTTAATATTTGATTA
Organism: Oreochromis aureus; assembly: GCF_013358895.1. Classification (NCBI taxonomy): domain Eukaryota; kingdom Metazoa; phylum Chordata; class Actinopteri; order Cichliformes; family Cichlidae; genus Oreochromis; species Oreochromis aureus. Next base: position 1,978,847 of record NC_052963.1, on the reverse strand, counting down.
TGATAACCCTATAATATAAATTATAACATAATGCCAGCAGCTTCAATAAACACTTCGATGAAATGATAATTAATGCAATGATAAGATGATGGTTATGTAAAATAATCCCTGTAATTCCACAATTCCCCCTTTTGACGTCTCTTCCAGAGACGTCACTACCTATTCCCAGGTCCACTACCTTCGCTCTGACCCTCTCTAGCCGCCCCTGACTCAGCAAATCCGACAACAACCCTCATGTCCTCTAGGTGGTCCAGCAATAAAACACCAGCTCCCACTTGAAAACACTTCATGCTTAGGTAATCTCCGCTCCTTTTCTGGGTCCCTCTCTGGTGGAAATCTTCTCCTGTAAGGGGTAGAAAACAAACAACCTTTCTCTGCTACACCTTACTAACTTACTGTGTTCATCTCAGGTTCCTGTCATTATTCAAAGTTGGTTCACAATATCATATCAGGCCAAATCACAAACCCTACTGCCACGTCTACTTTGTTAAGCTCTTCAGCTAGACTCTGTACCGGTTTGCCAATCTGTGTGTACATGTCTCTACACTTTTAATGTCTAAATGCACATCTGGATGTATGTGCACTTGTATGTCTATCTGCATCTATGAGTCAATGATTTGTCAGATATAAGGCGTTAATGTGAGAAATGTTTCCTGACTATTAACTCCTGATACTCAAGGAACTTTCCTGTTTGCCGAACTTCCTAGGTTTGGCCTTTTACACTTTTACTAAAGAAATTTTAACAAAGCCCAAAAAGATTTTTATTTTGCTCCTGTGCTTGACAGGTTAAGCGAAGTTGTTTTTTGTTTTGTTTTGAAATTTTTCCCTTCTGTGTGTGTGTACATAAGTAAGAATATGATAATCAACATAAGATCCCTGGTTTGCAAATGATTTTCTGCCCCCGCTGCAGGGCAACATCATGTGGTGGTGAGTCTATGTTGGCTAGTTTAATGCAAATATGTAACAGTTGCTTCATTACATTGCCCACTCAGAGTTGCGCAGTTTCAAAGTATGTGGAGAATTCAATACACATTTCTTGGCTAATTATTTTCCCAATAAAAGTGAAATCACACATTGCATTTGATTTCACTTATGTATTATCCTGTCCTGGGCTCTATCCATTATATTAACTTTATTTAATCTCAATACTCTTTATGTGTGTGAGCAACGCTTTTAGTCTTATTAAACACAACCCCAGTAAAATACACACCATCCCCATGTCTGCCTAAATCTCCGCTAAAAAGCACACTTCAAAGTTTTCTATCTGGATTTACGCCTCTTTTGGCCTCAAGCATATACATAACATGCCAAGGTTACTGTTAATGCCCGTTAGACAAGTTTCCATTATCTACAACATTTTGTTTCACCCGGCTCACCCTCACACATTTCCTGTTCACTTATTGCATATTTATCTTTAACACCTTTTACCTCAGTAGTTGCTAAGCAGAAACAAAGCAACCTGTGGTCCACCTTTACCCTGTAAAATAAACCCCTGTCATGATTGTGTCTGTAAGCATGTTTTGCATTCATTCATTACACTCCCGCCATTCCTGCAAGTTAGGAGCTGTAAAGTTGAAAGCTGCATCAAGTCCAGGCCTTTGGCCTGGCCTATATTTAAATCATGTGTGTTTGTAAGCGTGCATGCAATTCACCTGCTATGTTCTCATCATCCCTCAACATGTATCACCTGGACACTCTCACCAGTGAAGCTTAAAACCCTCTTGGATAGAACATCAACTCTAAACAAGCACAGTTATGCATTGTGTATAAAATTAACTCAACCTCATGCTAACCTACATAAGTACCTGTCTTAAGAGAGACCTCTGCACAGCTCAGACGCCAGTTGCAAGAGCTCTTTAACATTAGAATCATCAACTGTGACTTATATAGTGTTATTTCGGTACTTTATACTTCACACATTTTTGAACGTTGTTTATATGGGGAGTTCCTCTTTTGTGTCTATATTTATTAATATGCCTTGTGCACTAAAGCTTCCTGTTTTTCAGTCTGGCTGAGCACTTGTTTGTGAGTATAAACTGGCCTCTACAAGCCTTCATTAGCAGATACACATTACAAATACTTCATATATACAGAGAAAAACCCAATAATCCACATTTCACTATTTTGTTCTTTGGTTCAGATTTGGATTCTGTATTGTTCTTCATTTGTTATTATTTTGTCATAAAATAAATCAACCAAATAACTTAAGCTGTGTGACAGCACCTTGCGTTCACGCCAGGCTGTGAGCTGCCCTAAATCTACTTGCTACACCCCTTTTCACCTAGTTTAATTTTTTTTTCAATCCTAATTTAAACTATTCCTGACTTCCCTCAATGCACACTGTAAAGTGTAAAAGATACAGTTAGCTTTCTCCTGGTAAAAGGTCCTACATTATTTTCTCTACCTTTGGAAACATCCTCTATCGAGTTAACCCATTTCATTTTTCAAACTTAGGCCTGATTTCTTCGCCCCTTTAACGGGTAGCGCATATCCGGTCTGAACACTGTGTTTGGGCAATTTACTTAATTGTTGCAGGATTTCTATGTTATGTAAAGTTCCTCTCATCCCTTTTATGCTTCCATTATAACCTGTGTCTAACAAGCTTTTGATCTTCTTTGTAATATAAACAACTCGGTGTATTTGTGCTCTGTTCTTCTCCTTTCTCTCGTCTGATCATCTCAAGTACGTCCTGTACCAAATTTGCTTCCTCTTTTCAAGCCCCACATTTAATTACCAGCTCAAACATATTTGCCCTATATTGCTGTCTCGACGTGTTTCCTGTCAACTTAACAGAGTTATTCTCAGAACTCAGAAAGGTCACGTAGACATTTGCTTAGTAACCCTAAAAGAGCACCTTTCATGTAGCTAATCGCATATATTAACACCCCCCTTTTTGTGACACATCTCATGTGTTACAAACTCAAAATCCTTCACTCAAGCTTAGGAAATTAAAAGAAAAAGGTTAGTCCTATCATATTAGGCATACATGCTCCGGAGCTTCAAACCTGTATTTAAGGAATGAAATCAAATTAATCATCATGTCAAATCTTTTCTTGGCTCCATCCACAGCCTGCATCCTTGAAACGTCCTAGAAACAAAAACCTGTGTGTTAACCAGAACATCACCTTTTATACTCAGTTTTCCACTTATGATCCAACCTGTGTTATAACAGAAAAGTTAAAACAGAACAATTATCAGTCATGTGTCCAACCTTAGTCCAGTCTTTTGTCAGTGTCCAGTCGGTCCAACCTATGGTCTGCCTGGTCCGTCCAGTCACCATCCATTTACACACATTCACTCACACGCATTACCATCAGGTATTGCTGACAGTGGAGACTATCTCGCAAATATTCAGTCTTCACTCTCAGCAACATCAACTCATTTATTTGTTTTACTTTGTTTTTAAGAAAATAGTTCTTTCTGCTTTTAGACTGGATTGGCTCGCGGCAATCCTTTTACTTTGTCAGCGCTGTTATCCACTCTTTTGCAGGCCTGCTTACAACAAAATGAGAAAAAAAGAGAGCTGAGTATTAGCTCATCAAAGTACAAAACAAAATCACCTGACAGGTTTTTCTTTATAAGTGCACTGTTACAAAACCCTTAAACATGTCCATGTTTATTAACACTCCCTCTTTAAAAATAAAACAACAACCTCAAAAATCTTCAACAATCTTAAATTTCACCCATAGAACACACCCAAAACGTAAAAAGCTACACCGTTTTGTACACGAGATCCCCTTTAAGCACTATACCAAACTCACATTCAACCTTAACATATAAGCACGTTCTCACAATATGTCAACACTAATTTATAAACCTCTTAATCAAATTTGCACCTCTGAACAATCTACCCCTCCTTTAAGGCCTCAATCACACCCACACAGCAACCTCCTCTGTCCACATTCACACGAGCTCTCAAACTTTTTCCATACTCAGCCATATCTCAACAATTTAACTTGGCAAAATAAATACATGTTTAAACTTTATCACATTATTCGATTATTTTCATTTTCTTTCTATACTAATCACTTACTTTGATCAATCAGTGCAAGAGCACTCCTGAGTCACTCTTATAAACACTTTAATCACTTTATTAAACATTCACACCATTCTATCACTCATACAAGTAGCAAGCCGATCTTCATTGCGTATGTTTGTGTGTGCTATTTTGCATATATGGCTTCACAGTCTCACAGACACTTTCCCATTCTCCAGTTAAAGAGTCAGTTTTCTCCGTCCCCGAATCACTAACCCCAACTTTAATTTCCCACCTTAAATCACAGCCCTCCTGGCCTTCCGCCAGCAGTTAGGGCTTGCTCTCAGGTTCCTGGACACTGTAAACAATTCAACCAGAAACTTGCCTTAACATATCCATTCATGTTAACCTGTAATTTCTTCAGACTCCTGCATCTGGAGAATTGGCCTGGGTCTGCTTTACTCCTGAAAATAACAAACTAAGACATTTTCATTATTATCACGGACGCCTAAACGACCCATTTCTCTTTTTCTAGTCAAAAATACCAATTATGCCATGTATGTAAGCGTGTTCTTCCTTGCGTTATGTGGTCATGTAAATGCAGTGTAAGCTGTTTTCTTCATTGCATCCTTATATATTCATTGCATTTTCATGTATTCATATTTAATTTATGCATCTTTTCACTGAGCTCTAGATTCAAACTATCTCACTTCTAATTCATTTCAAAAATAATCTCACATGTAACAATTTGTATGTGTGTTTTCTATTCATTAAGGTAATGTCAATTATTTTCTTTCATTATTCTTACCTTTTCTAATGTTTACCTCTTTGTTATGCTGTGGTGGACATCCCTAAACAATTCATGAGTTCAGGTTTCAATTTTCAATCCAATCATCTCCTATCTTCTCGCAGTCAAACTCGTCCAGCTTCATCTCTCACTGGTCCTCTCTGCACAATGTCCTGTTCGGGCTTCAAAGCTCCCGCAAACACAGTCTCAACTCAGCTGTTGTCTTCTTCTCTGTTTCTTTACAGTCTTTCTTTCAGATTAAGTCCCAGCATGGCAAAATATCACTCAATGTGTAGTGCTCTTCCACAATTCTTTATCCCACTGTTCAACTGCCCAGCCTGTATTTTCACAGTACATGTTACATTACTCTTACATGCTGCTGCTGGTCGTCAGTCGTCATCAGTGTTACTGGATCAGTGGCACTGTCGTTTGCCTGCTGTATTCAAGTCCACGATGTTCTATCGGTCTTCATCAGGCGATTAACTGTCCTTTGAACTTCTTCTCCGCTTCAGGGACAAAGTGAGAGATCCAGCCGCACAATTTCGAGCCAAAACTGGCTTATTCTCCCAATTCTTTTAATCTACTTTTCTGCTGCTGAACTCAAGGTTGCAAAGTTGAAAGACGCCCACCTGTATTGACACACTAAACCATATAATTAGTATTATATTCATTTTTTCTTAAAGGTTTCATTTGCTTCATGTGCCTAGAGTTAAATCTCTCTCTCTGTGTTCTTTCTGTACACACTCAGTTCCCATATATGGGCATGCACAGTTTCTGTTCACTATTTCCTGTCGCTGCAGCCCCGGTACACAGAGCAATATTTCCTGTTCCTCAAACTAATCTAACTCCTTTGTTTTTGTTTTCTTGAATTAAAAACACTTTCAAACTTTAGCACATCCTACTTTTCATCACACAAGAAATATATTTCACACTCCTTTATTCCATACACACCTTTTAAATGCTCTAACCTCTTTCAGACGCCATAAATCGTCTCACACGCACTGCCTTTCTCTCTCTCAGACTTCCCTTTTCACTTACTCAGACAAATCACCCAGTCACTCAAATCAAATACTGACAGCATTCACACAATTAAAATCACTCGAAATACGCTTTCATACGAGTATTTTAAACATGCCTTTCATAATCAGAAAGAGCAAGTCAAAAGAAAAAGAAAAAGAAAACTGAAACCTCTCATCGCCTCACACCCCGCTTCTCCACACACATCACCATTCTTTAGGTCAGTTTTGTAGCATCAGTCACACAATCATTACACAATACCCTGAATCCAACATGTGTATTTACACAAACTGTTATAAAATGTTGGTCAAAAACACGGTGTGATTACAAAGAGTCAATAAAACATGAGTCCTATTACTCTCAACAAGTATTACGTCGTTCAAGGACGTGTAAAGCAAAACCCATACTCCAATTCTACATGTGTCATAAAGTAGTCATCATAATTAACAAACCGTAATGCCAACAAAGTAGAAATAAAAACAATTCTTCCTTAAAACACCAATATAAGTCGTCCTTAACCCAGGCTCTGCAGTCAGTCATTAGCCACTCATTAGTAAACAGGAAATGTCACTCTAAATAAGTCACAGGCATCTCATTTACATAGACACAGACACACAATCTCAAAATAACCAGCCTGCTGCAGTGCCCGTGGCAGACAGAGCCTATATACAAACATAGAAATTATAACACAGAGACGTCTGATAAATTAAATAATATTTACAAGGCCTTAAATTGCACAACCTACATAATTTAGACAAAATTTGAATTAACCCTCCAAGGGACAAACTCCAAGTTTTTGATAATCAATGACCCAGTATCAGGTCCAACCTGTATCTGGTCTAATTGCTAAAGTTCCTAAGTCAATTTAAAAGCGTCCAACGCCCAAGGTCCAACCTTTACTACCCAAAAAAGTGCATAAACCGTTCCAAACGGCAAAGTGGTCCAACCACTAGTTATTCTGGAGTGCCCCAAGCTCCACAGTGACCAACTGACTATCCCTCAACTGAGGACGGAGTCTAAGCGTCCCTGACTCCGCAAGCGTTACCTCTGAGCGATGCACTTCCTAGAACTTTCCACAGTTCCGTTCTACATGAATTTAATTACGTTTTAAAGACATCCTATGAAACCACCAACCCACTTTATTGATGCCCAAGCCCAGCTTTGTATTCAATTATAACTGTATGACCATATACAGATTTCAAATGACCTATTTCCTAAATTCAGTAGTCCAACTACTTTAAATTCTCTTTCCTTAGCAGTCCAACTGCATTTAAATCCCTCGTAGCAGTCCAACTGCTTTTCCTTTAATCAGTACTGTCACTTAACCTTACATTATCATTACTTCAACTTCAATTCTCATGAGATTTTCACCAAAATCAAAACAGACTTTCACCAGTAATTTTCAGTGAGTAGACTTTCAATTTTGTCAGAACCAATTCAGCACTGTTTGGAAATAATTCAACAGGTAGTGCCTTACCTTTGAATAAGCCGGCTTATGTCCACTCACTTCGACCACTGACTCGTGTCTGCCTGTTTGAGCACCTTGGACCCTCTCAGTCTCAACCTCCACCTTTTCTCCCTCAACCCTCGGCCAATGCACCAAATGTTACGGGTTCGAAATTGAGGACGAGAGTAAAACAATGATGGTCCAGAAGAGGTCAATCAAACAACTGATTTTTAATGAATGCACGCAGCGTGGAGAGGTGCAAACTGCAAAACAGTTGTACATCTCTACCCAAAATACACTCTAGATTGCTTTTATAACATCAGGGTATTGTAACGCCCCTTCTTGCGTTTACAAGCACATAATTTGCATGTACAGAACATTCATGTATTTTAAGAATTAACTGCAACATAGAGGTTCCTCCTTGTGGCATACTCTTAAGAATATGGTGATGATCTAAGGCCTTTGAGGTCACCATGGGCTGGACATGACTGAAACATACTGATGTGATGTGTTGGATGATACAGTGACAGCTGAGTTTCAGGATATCAGCTGTACAGTTCTGCCATTTGTCATGTAGCAGGCATAAGTTTTAGAAGTTTCAAATTTTTGAATTTCCAGTGCACTGATACAGGTATATGTAGGGAGAGTCTAAGGGGCTTGGAAAAAAAGTGTTTGGACTTCTTTAAGTTTCCTTGAAGACATTTCATCTGAGAACCTTATTCAGTTCTAAGAGCAACTGGTGGAGAGTCCCAGATTCTAAGCCCTATGGGAGTGTCCCCAAGAGGGTCATGGACCCCTATTGATCCTCTACCTAATCACACGAGCTGAGGTGTGAAAACGGGTGTAGGTCACAATCAGCCAAGGTTTCAGGTAAACCCACTGTGAAACGTAGTCCCACCCTATCATGTGACTTACACTCTAAAAACTAAAACTGACATTTACTTAAAATTTTGAGGCAACACTTTTACAACTAAAAATACTGAGTAGATTGGAAACCAGTCAAATCTGTTCAATATACTTGATCAATTGAATAACTAAAGCTTAAACAAATTAAGTTGAAATGAATAATTGTAGTTGTTACACAAACATGAAAAAATTGAGTAAATATAACAGAAATCATGAGTTAAAAACAAATGTAAGGTTAAGTGAAAACCACACAAAAAACTGCGTAAATAACACTGACATGCTTGGCCAATGTAACTGAAATATAGATGGTGTTACGGGTTCGAAATTGAGGACGAGAGTAAAACAATGATGGTCCAGAAGAGGTCAATCAAACAATTGATTTTTAATGAATGCACGCAGCGTGGAGAGGTGCAGACTGCAGAACAGTTGTACATCTCTACCCAAAATACACTCTAGATTGCTTTTATAACATCAGGGTATTGTAACGCCCTTCTTGCGTTTACAAGCACATAATTTGCATGTACAGAACATTCATGTATTTTAAGAATTAACTGCAACATAGAGGTTCCTCCTTGTGGCATACTCTTAAGAATATGGTGATGATCTAAGGCCTTTGAGGTCACCATGGGCTGGACATCCTTCCGTCACCTGTAACTAGGCAAACTCAAATGCAACAAGAAGCTGAATACATTCAGGCCTTTGCTCAGCTACTTTTTTACTGTAACAATATACTCAGCATATGAGTTATGATATATATATATATTTAACTCAATCATTTTAAAGTAGTTATAACTGCACCTGTAATAAAATGTTAATATTTGATTATGATAACCCCTATAATATAAATTATAACATAATGCCAGCAGCTTCAATAAACACTTCGATGAAATGATAATTAATGCAATGATAAGATGATGGTTATGTAAAATAATCCCTGTAATTCCACAATGGTCAGTTAATCCAACATTTTGATTGATTGATTGATTGATTGATTGATTGATCATACTTTATTCATCCCGAGGGAAATTGGATTAAGGCTGCCAGCCGTGCCAGCGCCGTCTTACCCTCCGACCATACATACATTACACAAACATCACATGGGGAAGACAGGTCAGAGGGGTATAACATGGAAAGCACAACATGAGGAAAGATAAGGAGAAAAAAATAACTCCCCCCAGACTGAGCTCCAACAGGGAGATCAGTTTGAGAACAGAAAAAAAAAAAACACCTCTGCACATAGCACATGAAAAAAGCTCTTAATACACCAAAGAAACACATGACAAGCAACAGGGGTGGGTAAAGGGTGAGAGACAGCCGATGTAGACAGTACATCCGGGCCTGCAGCCTGTGCACTGGTCTCCTTGATCCATCGTCAGCATCGGAAGGGAATAAGCGTCGAAGGCGTTTGGAGGGAGGATGAGTGTATGTCTGCATGTGTATATATGTCTGTGTGCGTGTGTATGTGAGTGAGTGTGTGTGTGTCCAGAGTTCAGCTGAGACAGTGTCCTTCGCCCTGCCAGGCTAAGTAAACAGTCTTCCAGCCAACCCAGGTGGCCTTGAATAGAAAGGGAAGAACAGTCTCAACACAGTCGTTATCAGGGTGTTGTTGTTCAGTTCCAGCCTTGAGACCGCAGCTGGCGCCGAAGGGGTATCCGCATGAAGTGATGGTGGTTTTAACTTTACTGCGAACAACTCATATGAATTTCAAAGCTGTTCTAACAGTCCAACACTGGTCACTAAATCTCCTGTTGGAGAGCCGCGAGCTTCTCCATGATGTTATCAGACTTACGCTCCGTGATGTTGTCATTCTTGTGCTCAAAGAGACGATTCTGAGAACTCATGACCGCAGTGAGCTTCTCCAAGATGTGATCCAGTCTGCACTCAGAGGTGTTATTCCGAGCGAGCCCCTCCAGATGTAATCCAGTTTGCACTCAGAGGTCTTGTTCTGAGTATTCATGGCAGCCGTGCGGTTCTCCAAGATCTTATCCGTGCTGACTCAATGAGCCCATTTTGAGAAACTCACGCCTCGTCCCATCGTTTCAATCCCAGCGGGCAGCCTTGTGGGGGTTTGAACAGCCGGTTCCGCTTCCTTAGTTCTTCGATAAGCCAGGGCCAAGCCAGCTCCGATCAGCAAGAACCTTGTTATCATGGTTCCGAATAGGTAGATATCTTCAGCAGTCAGGCTCACCCGAGCCCAGACTTCTCGTTGAGAAAGGGGTGTCAATTGCATTCAGGGACCAGTTGATCAAATCCATAATTCTCTTTTAGGTTTTAGAGAACAGACTGTGAGAGAGTGTTCCAGGGAAAAGTAATACAAAAAACACGAGACTAGACAAGGACACAAGAGGCTAAGCAGGGAAGCTAAGGGAGAGGAGGAGGAGGAGGAAAAAAAGTGCGACCGCCTTCGCCGAGAGCAAGAGAAGATTTTGTTCCATTTACTTAATTTTGTAAACTGAAGTTAATCAAAATTGTACTTAAAATTAAATATGGTAAATGGCCTGTATTTGTATAGTGCTTTTACTTAGTCCCTAAGGACCCCAAAGCGCTTTACACTACATTCAGTCATCCACCCGTTCACACACACGTGATGGCAAGCTACATTGTAGCCACAGCTGCCCTGGGGCTCACTGACAGAGGCGAGGCTGCCGGACACTGGCGCCACTGGGCTCTCTGACCACCACCAATAGGCAACGGGTGAAGTGTCTTGCCCAAGAACACAACGACTGAGACTGTCGGAACCGGGGTTCGAACCGGCAACCTTCCGATTACAAGACGAACTGCCAACTCTTGAGTCACGATCGCCCCTAACATTCATATATGAATGTTATTGTAGTTCACTGGTAGTCCAAGTCTGAAAAAACCAAACAAACTAATATATAGTTGTGTGTTTCATAATACATGTATGAAAAATGACCACATGTTAACATTTTTCCAAATGAAAAATTTATTTTCATAAACATGGCAATAACTCGAAATAAACAAGCACTGAAAAGACAAGAGCCTTTTCCCTTTTAGCTCAAAGCCTTACATACTTGAAGGATAAATGTCAAACCAGGACAGCCAACACAAAAGCTCAGATTATTTAAAAACAAAATTAACAAAACAATGGAAAAGGCTCATAGTTTATGTTTCATCCCCTAGTAAATTACACAAGAACTGTGATAACACAAGAACAACCCTCCTTCAGGCTACTGGCCTGTATGAAAAACATCTTTCAGGTTATGGTTATTTTTTTAGAACAATTCCCTTTGCGTTTTTGACATATTTGAAATTTTGTTAGTCCAAAAATGCTTTCTCTACAATGGAAATGACATCACATCAAGGCAATGCGTTAACCTTTTGATGGATATCCATTCAAAAAGTCCCATTTTGTGAAATGTAGTCATCTACAATGCACAGAGGTGATTCTTCAGTCTCTGAAAGGTTATCCCTGTGTGTTAGCCCTGTGACAGACTGGCGACCTGTCCAAGGTGTACCCCGCCTCTCACCCTGTGACAGCTGGGATAGGCTCCAGCGCCCCCCGCGATAAGTGGAAGCGAATGGATGGATGGATGGATGGATGGATTTTAAGACATGGACACAGAAAGGCTGTTTTCACATGAAATCTGAAGCTACTTATTTGAACACTGAGATCCCAACTTTTAAGCAATTTGAAGTAAATGCTGTTCTCTGATATACTTAGTTTTTCCGCTGGATAAGTGGTCTCCCTGTGTGAAATAATATGGGGGGAGTGGTTCTTTTGGAATAAGTGGGGGACGTCCAGCAGTGATACACAACATGATGCAAAAAGTTACTTAGTTTCCTTAATAGCTGGTGAAGGGTTGCAGTCATCCAGTTCATGGTAATCCTAGTAGTTTGAGTGAAGGAAACTAGACTTCTTTAGTTCCTTGAAGATGTTTCACTTCTCATCTGAGGAGCTTTGTCAATCCTGAATTGAGTCCAGTTTCCTTCACTCAAACCTACTACAAAATGTTAATGCTGCAGTGATGACATTTTCATGTCTGTCATGTTTTTAAATATATCCACAACATTGATGGATAAGTCTAAAGCAACATGGAGATTGGTAGTGCAATAACACTGTCTTTATCAATTATTCAATGTGTCAGACCGACCGATCTTTGGAATATTATATACTTAATAATAATAATATACACACCCAGCTCGCCCCTGCGGGCGGTTTTATCCTTCAAGCTCGGGTCCTCTACCAGAGGCCTGGGAGCTTGAGGGTCCTCCGCAGTATCTTAGCTGTTCCCAGGACTGCGCTCTTCTGGACAGAGATGTCCGATGTTGTTCCCAGGATCTGCTGGAGCCACTCGCCTAGCTTGGGAGTCACCGCACCTAGTGCTCCGATTACCACGGGGACCACCGTTACCTTCACCCTCCACATCTTCTCCAGCTCTTCTCTGAGCCCTTGGTATTTCTCCAGCTTCTCGTGTTCCTTCTTCCTGATATTGCTGTCATTCGGAACCGCTACATCTATCACTACAGCCGTCTTCTTCTGTTTGTCTACCACCACTATGTCCGGTTGGTTAGCCACCACCATTTTGTCCGTCTGCATCTGGAAGTCCCACAGGATCTTAGCTCGGTCATTCTCCATCACCCTTGGGGGCATCTCCCATTTTGACCTCCGGACTTCCAGGTTATACTCGGCACAGATGTTCCTGTACACTATGCCGGCCACTTGGTTATGGCGTTCCATGTATGCCTTGCCTGCTAGCATCTTGCACCCTGTTGTTATGTGCTGGATTGTCTCTGGGGCATCTTTACACAGCCTGCACCTGGGGTCTGGCCTGGTGTGATAGACCCCAGCCTCTATGGATCTTGTACTCAGAGCTTGTTCTTGTGCTGCCATGATTAGTGCCTCTGTGCTGTCTTTCAGTCCAGCTTTGTCCAGCCACTGGTAGGATTTCTGGATATCAGCCACCTCCTCTATCTGCCGGTGGTACATACCGTGCAGGGGCCTGTCCTTCCATGATAGTTCCTCGCCTTCCTCCTCTTTGTTGGGTTTCTGCTGCCTGAGGTATTCACTGAGCACGCTGTCAGTTGGGGCAATCTTCGTGATGTATTCGTGGATGTTTCTTGTCTCATCCTGGACTGTGGTGCTGACACTCACCAGTCCCCGGCCCCCTTCCTTCCGCTTAGCGTACAGCCTCAGGATGCTGGACTTGGGGTGAAACCCTCCATGCATGGTAAGGAGCTTTCTTGTCTTTATCTCAGTGGCTTCTATCTCCTCCTTTGGCCAGCCTATTACCCCAGCAGGGTACCTGATCACGGGCAGGGCGTAGGTGTTGATGGCCCGGATCTTGTTCTTGCCGTTCAGCTGACTCCTCAACCACCAAGTACCCTCTGCAGGTACTTGGTGGTTGCAGCTTTCCTAGCGGCAGCTTTCCTAGCAGCCTCTTCATGGTTCCCATTCGCCTATGCAGAACAGCAGTGGGGACAGAGCATCTCCTTGGTAGATCCCGCACTTGATGGTGACTTGTGCTATGGGCTTGGAGTTGGCCTCTAGTGTTGTACGCCACATCCCCATTGAGTTCCTGATGAAGGCTCTTAGGGTCCTGTTGATCTTGTACGATTCTAGGCATTCCAGTATCCAGCTGTGGGGCATTGAGTCATAGGCCTTCTTGTATAGGCCTTCTTGTAATCAATCCAGGCTGTGCACAGGTTGGTCAGTCTGGTCTTGCAGTCTCGGCTGACTGTTTTGTCTACCAGTAGCTGGTGTTTTGCGCCTCTGGTATTCTTGCCAATCCCTTTCTGTGCCCCGCTCATGTATTGACCCATGTGCCTGTTCATCTTAGCCGATATGATGCCTGACAGGAGCTTCCATGTAGTACTGAGGCAGGTTATTGGTCGGTAGTTGGATGGGACCGGTCCCTTCTTGGGGTCCTTGGGGATCAGGACCATCCGACCTTCGGTTAGCCATTCCGGGTATCTCTCATTAACTAGCAGCTGGTTCATTTGTGCTGCCAGACGCTCGTGGAGTGCAGTCAGCTTCTTCAGCCAGTAGGCGTGAACCATGTCGGGCCCTGGTGCTGTCCAACTCTTCATACTGGAGACCCTTTCTTGGATGTCTGCCACTGTGATGGTTACGGACCCTGTTCAGGAGGTCGCTATGGTCTGCCCTCAGATCCACTAGCCACTGAGCATTGCCGTTATGGGTTGCGCCCTTCTCCCATATGCTCTTCCAGTATTGCTCCGTCTCCAGCCTTGGTGGTGCTGTTCTGTTATTGTTCTCTTGCCACTGAGAGTACACCTTTGCTGGTTCTGTGGAGAACAGCTGGTTTATTCTCCTGCCTTCTATCTCTCTGGTGTACCTCCTCAAGCGGGTGGCCAAGGCTGTGAGTCTTTGCTTGGCAGTTTCCAAGGCCTCAGGTATGGACAGCTTGCTGTATTTCTTATGCACCTGCTTTGTCGCACCTTTCTGCAACTCCGTTAGTTGGCTAACCTCCCTTCGTGCTACTTTGATCTTGCCCTCTAGCCTCCTTCTCGATGGAGGTACTGCCCCCTGTGGCTGTTCAACTTGTAGCCAAGCATCTCACTGATCACTGCTGCCGTAGTGTAGATCAGCTTGTTAGTGTCGGTAATCGTGGTTGTAGGTATCAGCCGTAGTGCTGCGTTAACATCATCTAGCAGACCTTCTGAGGGTACTTCACGTAATCTTGGTAACCGCCACGGGGATCCAGGTTTCAAGTTTGGCCATGATCCTATCTTTCAGGTCAGTTCCTCTCGCACTCAACGATCCTTCTCCTATCGCACTTGGGGCTATGTACCCAATCTCGGGTGGGGTGATGATATCTCCCCTGACCTGGCGTCCTGACTCCTCCTTGCCGTAGCATTTATGTTGTACCTCATCAATCTCTAGCTGTGAGAGCAGTCCTTCTTTCGAATGTTGGAACACTGAGCTACTAGTTGTTTCGCCGTCATTGTGGATGTTGGGTAGCGAAGAATCCATAGGTCCCTCATCCTATTCATGTAACCCCTTCCGCCAGGGTTACTTGCGTAGTAGCATTCCAACAACGCCCTGTTTTCGTCTCTTGCCCACCGATGCCTTCTTGTTCCAGTAGCCCACTTGTCGTCAGGGTGCCCTGGTTCCTCAACACCTGACGCGGACCTTGTTGATCCGGGCGGCGTCCGAGCCGGCATGCCTTCATATTTATCTGTCTCGCTCATGTCTGCGGTAGGCTTGCTTAGCATAGGGGTCTAGCCTTAGGACCCTTACTGGATACAGGCGCCCCAGGCGGAATCGAACTTGCGATCCTCTGCTCCAAAGGCGTGTAGTGTGTGTATCTATCTATCTATCTATCTATCTATCTATATATATATATATATATATATATATATATATATATATATATATATATATACATATATATATATATATATATACATATACATGTATATGTATATATACATATATATATGGAGCACCAGTTCTCTGGTTGAGAGTAACTTTTTGCATTAGGCTATACAAAAGTACTTACCACATGGTTTAAATTGGTATTAAACAGCAATTCAAATAATAAACCGAAAACCTGTAGAAAGTAAAGTAAAACATGCATTTTGCACACTAACTGTTCTTACGCTGGATGCTAAGCTTTAACGGCATGGGCGTTTTACTTTAGAGAACATTAGAAATCTGGACACACCGCCCACACTGATGCCAATATGAAGCAATGGGCATGCGGCCGAGCAGCATCAGCTTACGTGCCAGTGACATGTGTTAACGGATTTCACTCATGCAAAATAACATGGAAAAACCTTTTTATTGTTTGTACTGATAGGTAAAAGTACCATTGTCTCCACTTAACAGGTTTTTCCGTGGTGACAAAAGATATAAACAGAAAAAAAGGCTCAAAATACACAGACATTCTCCAACATATGCACTACTGGGGAAAAGTATGCTCATTACAAATCAAATAGGACAAAGTATTAACCGCGAGTTATATTTCTTTTACTAGTCTCAACAACAACAGAAAAAAGGCAATCTGAGAGATACTGACAACGGGAAGACGGCTTAAGAACTACTAACATCAGTTCTTGAGAAGGTTACAATAAAACAGCCTTAACGTTACATTAACAGTTTGCGCTCAGGCCACTTACCGGCAAATTTTCCAGGTGGCTCCTCCGTGAGTTTGTGTCTGTTGAGCGCCGATGTGATGACGTAGAAAATTTCCCGTGAGGCTATGCGTTCTTCCTGCACACTAATACTCAATTACTCTACATCAGGGGTAGGCAACCTTTTTGATGACGAGTGCCATCTAAAATTTCCTCAGAAGTCAATGTGCCACATCATTGCATTAGCAATAAATTTAATAACGCTCTATATTAACAGTTGCTGCACTGAGCGGACAGCTCCTGAAGCATGTGAAGTGCCTGAATGTGGAAATGTCAACATCGCTTGAAAAAACTTCCAGCTAGCAACATCCCTCTCACCGGTAGGCTAAGTTATTTTTAGCCAATTACAAGTTGAATCTGATAGTTGGGGTTGTTAGCTAAGATACCGTCATTAAGAAGCGGCACAACTAATGTGTCTATGCGAGCTAATTTGCGATGTGCACCACTGGCCCGGCCATTTAATTTTTAATGCACCTTCTCAGATTAATTCACTGAGTGTCGTGCCCAGGGCTGGACTGGGACAAAACATCGGCCCGGGCATTTTGACTAGAGACCGGCCCACCAGGTATTATAGGAAAAGCCATACAGCCTTTGAATGAAAACAAACGCTGTTGTGACAGTGATGTACACTGTCTTGTTGGTATATGTATGATTTCTATACATTTTACATTAGATAAAAACTTTGGTTGTAAGATTCAGATAATTATTTAATAAAAGCGAGAAATTTTAAATGAGAATAAGAAAGAAAAGTATTTCTTTGTGTCCCCCTTTCCCTGTTAATGCTCTACCTGGCCCCCTGGCAAAACTTTGCTAGATCCGCCCCTGCACAGTTACCAGCTGTCAGCTACGTAGAAAAGGATCCTGGTGTTATTTGTCTCTCAGAAACAGTTCATAACTTCCCTTCAACTCATTCATGTCACCTAAAAGGTAAACCTGTTTCTCCATCACCTGTTCAGCTCTGATGATTCAGTAAGGACATCTCCTGGTTTCATCTTCATCTTTCCCTCTCACCACATATCCAAACCGACATCATGACCAGCAGCTTTACAGCTGTGGCTCCAGCAAACATCAGCTGATACTAGAAATTAATATTAAATACATTCTAACAACAGCTGATCAAGCTTAAACGTGCTGCTGTTGTTTAGCGCGACATCCGCTGGTTTCCTCTTTCTGGCGCAAAGTGGGCGATAAACAAACGAAAGACGGGACTTGTGAAAGAAAAGCTGATCAGCTGATCATTGATCAGTTTCATGATTGAATGAGAGAAGAAGAGGCAGCTGACAGCGTAAAGACGCAGAATAACTCCAGCTTTGTGTCTTTTTTCCATTCTAGCTGAAGTCCGGGACAAACTGTGTTCCTTTTCAGCTCAATACGAAACGCGTAATATTTTCTCTGAATGCGGGACGATTCTGTTTTTTAAGGGGTGGCAACTCTACTAACTAAGCTTATGAATAAAATAAAGTTCACTATCAGTAACATCATAGCACCCACCCGGGCTGCATAGAAACTCCATCATGCTAGCTAGTACCCAGTACGAGTTATTGTAACTGACTGTAAAAAGTCAGCACAACGAAAATAAACTCCACCTAAACTTGGTTTATATCTGACCCAGATAGAATCCAGGTCATTAACTTCTTACCTGAAGTTCAGTTCACCTGACACTCGTCCTCCTGCCTCCCCTTTCCCTCATCCACCTGCTGGCCTCTGTGGAAGCCACCACCAAACAACTGAGTTATTTTTACACATCTGCCAGCATCCGGCCAATCCACCACCTTTCACTGTTTATACCATTACAAAAAAAACCCCAAAAAAATCATCGGCCCATAAAAACGAAACATCACCATCGGCACACTGGGCAAAGGCCCGGTATGCCCAATGGCCAGTCCAGCTATGCCATCAGTTAACCCTTCGCGTGCCAGCTGTGGCACGCGTGCCCAGGGTTGCCGACCCCTGCTCTACGTTATCGTGCTTTACTCACACTTTTAAGTTGTAGTTGCTGGCAATAAATAATATTGATTTAAATAATTAATGATTTTTGTACAAGATACTGATGAGTATAGATAACTATTTCTCAAATATTTTGATTCAATTTTAAACAAAAATATTAATTTATAGACATTTGTTTCAATTTATCAAACTCAAATAATAAACTAAAATTTTATCAGGCTCATCTAACTTATAGTGATATTTACTAAGCCTCTGAATTACTTTTTAGAGTGTACTGAGGTCAGATGGCCCAGGATGTGAATGGGCGCTAAGGTGTCTGGGAAGGATCTCAGAACTGCATCATAGATGGCAGACAGTTGGTGTCGTAAGCCCCGCCCTCTGTTCAAAGATGGTGGTGACACGATGACCTGGATGACTGAGAATCTTCACAGACATATATGTAGGGAAAGGAGAAAAGTCATTACAGGCCCATTACATCTGTGTTGCTGCTGATTGGACTGACTGAATCTGCTGCTGAACTGAAAACAGTCATTTCAAAGAGCCGCAACATCAGAGCACATTCCCTTTGAAACAGTGAATGTTTTTCAGGCAGACGAATAAAAGCTGAGTCTCTCTCTGTTCAGTCCTAGAGTGATTTTAATATTGAAGACTCCACAACTGATTTAGAAAGTGGAAGAATCAGCAGTATGTCAGCCTTCACTGTTTTAAATGCTTTCTCACTTTCTCTCTTTGTCTTTTATGAGTTTTATGAGTGCCATATATTTCCCATTTTTCATGAAGTGATATCATAAAAGCTGCATTGCAACTGCAATCTTAAGTAATGTTTTAGACTGTGTTCACTTCATAATATCATCATTTGCTGATTAACCTCTCCTAAAGTAAAGTATTTGCCCTCTACCTCATTCCCCATCACTGTAACTCAGATTAAAACAGGACTGAAACATTCTATACATTTTTTATATTTTTTTAATATACTGCTTTATTCATAGATATTTAAAGCTGGGACAAAGTAACACTGAAAGTATCTGTTGCACCTCTGTAGTGACATTGCATTGCAGCTGTGAATCTTCTGCCTTAAAACACCTGCTTTATGGAAAGGAACACAGATTTAGGAATCAGACTTACAGCAAGAGTCGCTGTTTCCATCAGATGGGATGCTTGATGGAAACATGCAAGCGGAGCATATATTTTGCTGTTCAATAAGCATGGAGGACCTCAAACATTGTCATTTCTTAAAGCTGATTCAGTGGTAGGGGATGGCATATTGTTCCAGCATATGTTAGTGCTGAGATGACAGGCCTTAAGTGAAACCCCGCCACCTGCTAGCAACTCCTAATGTATGAGTCCATATGTAAACACCAGTTGGAGGGCAAGCCTCGCAGCGTTGCTGTGATCAACCTTTTTAATGAGAGGACAAGTTTATGAAATGGCACAGGTGGTGCTGTGAACATATTACACTCATGTCTTTGAACTGGAAATTCTATAGAAATATTTTCTATGGCCTACATTACCTGTTAGAATATAGAAAGCATTAATACTGTGAAGTGTTTAGGTATGAATGCCACTGATGCTGGGGTCAGGTTTTTGTTGGTTCTGTTGGTTTTCTGTATGTATCCATCTGAATTCCAGACTTTTTTTCCTTATTTGAAATGAAACTTGGGTTTACATAATCAGACACCCATCCATGAGCATGCCTATAAATGATATCTCTCCTTAACATTTTATAGGAGGTTCTTCAAATTTGGCACTCACTCGCTCAAAGGTAAAAGATCAAACTTCAATACAAAATCATGTCTTCCACACAAGGTAGAAAATCTGCTTGTAATTCAGCTCTGTTATTCAACAACAGAAGATGGTGAACAATTATTTGAATACTAGGTCTGGACAGATATGGATGTAAGTACAAAGTAGACTGCTTAGCAGATGCATACAACTGTAGGATACCCTGAGTCTTCATTTTTGTGAAAGTTCTTAAAGACATGCAGAAAGCAACGTTGCATTGTGTTGGCTACATAGAAAGAAAGTTCTGGTTTTGAGCCTTTTTGTCAGCTGGGGTCTCATTTTGTGTGTTTTACTTCTAAACACATCAAGTCATTTTTCTATTTTAAACTAAAGACACTACAATAATACAGAGTAAGCACTTGGTGACAGCTGGAAAGAAAAACTCCCTAACAACAGGAAGAAACCTCTGTCAGAATTAGACTTAGGGAGGGGCAGCCATCTGCAGCTGAGGTGGGGGAGGGGAAAAGAAGAGAGCAGAGAGAGACAGGACAAAAGACATACTGTGGAAGAGAAGCAGAGTTTAATAGTAACTAATGAATAAATGCAGAGTGGTGTATAAACAAATAAAGAGTGAAAAGGGGTGAGTGAAGCGAAGAAACACTCAGTGCATCATGGGAAGCCCCCAGCAGCCTAAGCCTATTTCAGCATTACCAATGGATTTTTCAGAATCACCAGCCCTGACTATAAGCTTTACCAAAATGCAAAGTTTTTCGTCTAATCTTGAAGGTAGAGAAAGCGTCTGTCTCCTGAATTCAAACTGGGTCTGGTTCCACAGAAGAGGGACTGGAAACGCACTGCAGGCCTACTTGTTGTTCCTAGAGTATTTAAAAGTAGAATGGGAGGCAGAGCCTTCAGTTTTCAGGCCCCTCTTCTGTGGAACCAGCTTCCAGTTTGGATTCAGGAGACAGACACTATCTCTACTTTTAAGATTAGGCTTCAAACTTTCCTTTTTGCTAAAGCATATAGTTAGGGCCTGCCGGTAGCATGGTGACATGGTGGTTAGCACTGTTTCCAGTGGTGGTGGTTCCACCAATTGGTCCGGTCCTTTCTGTGTGGAGTTTGCACATTCTCCCTGTGTTTCTGTGGGTTCTCTCCGGGTACTCGGCTTCCTCCCACAGTCCAAAGACATGCAGATAGTGGGGTTAGGTTAATTGGTAACTCTAAAGTCCCCATAGGTGTGAATCTGAGTGCAAATGGTTGTTTGTCTCTAGCCTTGCGACTGACTGACGACCTGTTCAGGGTATAACACAAATACCTGTGTGAAGAGGACTCCTCATTTACATGAACAAATTGGAGTCTATTAGATAGATTCAAACCGTGGCAGTGCAGTATCTTTATTACATACGGCATTTTCTAATCTCTGTAGCAAAATAAGGCTATTTGAGTGAGAGTTTTATCCAACCTGCAAAGCTTCCAAGGCCAGAAGAGATTGCTCAGTGTAGTAAAGCTGTGGCTGTGAGTTCTGTATACCAGATATGTGAAATATTAGAAAATACAATTTCCATCCCATAAATGTCTACACTAATGTATTTGTTTAGCTGTTTATTTATTTGGTACATTATACTGGTATATTTATTTTTTTGTTACTATGTAAATACTTTGGAAAGAATACAATCACATAGAGTAAAATGGTAAATGGACTGGTTTTTATACAGCTCTTTTCTACTCTATCTGAGCAATCTCTTTCTGTGCTCTTTATATGTAAGTGCTTTCTATCTAACATTCACACAAATTCATACTCTGATGGATGCATTGGAGAGCAACATGGGGTTAGTATCTTGCCCAAGGATATTTGGTATCCAGACTGGAGGAATCAAAGTACCAACCTTCCAATTAGCAGATGACCCACTCTGAGCTATAGCCACCCCAGACCACTTACAAAAAACAGGGTTTAATAAACATTTAAAGGATTACAAAATGAATACATCTGCTTAACCTTAAAGACCAGCAATTTAATAACAATATAACATTATAATTTAGTTTGATTCTCCAGTTCTCCAATATCTAGCCAGTTTTACTAAGCTCCATATATATTCTGATGTATGTGAAGGTACACACACAAGTGTGTGTGTGTGTGTGTGTGTGTGTGTGTGTGTGTTTGTGTGTAGGTGTGTGTGTATTTTTGTGAATTCTTTGATAATATATGGAATAACCTATCGGAAACTGTGATTGTGGAACTCTTGGGTCAGCTTTTTCTCCCTTAAGACTTTATTTCATTGGACACGGTCATGTTTCGAGCTTAGATAAGATACTTTAGGAATAATAAACACCAATAAACAGACTCGGCAGTAGATTTAAGCCATTAGACATACCAGTGCTTTGCGGTGAAGAGAGAGCTGAGAGTAAAAGTGAAGTTCTCAATTTACCAGTTGATCTACGTTTCTGGTTATGAGCTATGGGTAGTGACTGTAAGAAGGAGATTGCAGATACAGGCGGCGTAAATGAGCTTTCTCCAAAGGTTGGCTGGCCTCTGCCTTAGAGAGTGAGGAGCTTGGCCATCCGGGAGGGACTCAGAGTAGAGCCACATCGAAAGGAGCCAGTTTAGGTGGTTTGAGCATCTGACAAGGATGCCTCCTGGGTGAGGTGTTCCAGGCACGTCCCATCGGAAGGAGGCACTGGGGCAGACACAAGACGTGCTGGAGAGATTATATCTCTTGGCTGGCCTGGTTTCTGATGTTCCACCAGAAAGGCTGGAGGAGGCTGCTAGGAAGAGGGAGGTCTGGGCTTCTCTCCTTAGGCTGCTGCTCCTGTGACTCAGCTCTGGATATGTGGAATAACTGGATGGATGGAGTGTCAGGGGCAGCAGTTCTCTAGTAATAATAATAATAACAATATGTACTGTTGCCTCACAGCAAAAAGGTGCTGGATTTGAATCCACCATCTGACACACACACAAACACACACAGCGAGCTAATCATGAACATTTCCCCTTAAAATACGATCTTTAATTGCTGAAAGTAGGAATTATACATATGCTCTTAGGCTAAACTTGGCCTTAATAGCATTATAAATGTCTTTCATAACTATTAAGTGAATTTTGCATTTTTGTCAGTTTGAGAGGGCAGCAGTGTATAAAGAGCAATATGCAGTACTATACTCTGGCCATGTTTCAGTTTCGGCTCCACTTAAGCGTTGAAAGATTCACAGTAATAATAATAACAATAATAATAATAATTTTAAAAGGAACTGATTCAAAGGATTCGAGGCACTGAAAAGAACTGGACTGCAAATCACCAAGCAATGAACAGAAAGTCAAGAGACCGGATATTTTCTAACACATTCATTCAGGCAGCCATAAACTGACTGTACACAACACATCTGTCTGTAATCACAAAATACATCACAAACAGTGCTTCTTGTTGCATCTTAAAATGCAATGTGTGAGCTGTTCCTCTTGAGTACTGAGATAGACAACAACCCACGATCTGCGTGTCAGCTCCAAGGTTCTTGTATAGCTTTCACTCCCCCACAGTTCTTCAAAGTTAATGAAATCATTCTCACAAAGTCACTGGAGAGGTAGCTCTTTCTCAAGCTACCAAAAAAGTGCACTGAGTAACACTGAATATTAAGAAAATGTGACAACACACATGGAAATGTGTCATTGGTGTATAAGGACACAGAAGACTTTGTCAGCTTGTGCATTCAAATTCAGAGTCACCTCCAAACAACACATTAGCTTTGAAAAGAAGGAGCAAACAGATGAAAACAGATGAAAGACTTTGGGGTCTGGGGCTAATGACTCATCTAGAAGTGTCACAAATTCGTGCTAACTGAATCTAATAGACTCTTACATTGTTGAATTGTATTATCACATTGCTTTAAAACTATTTTAGGAAGAGCTAATTCAAAGTCAGAAAAACCTACTTTGTTACTTTGTGTTCACTGTGTTTTAAATGGTAATGAATGTGATATTTAGCTTTTTTCACAGATGTATATTTCCTTTGTCAAAGTGAATTAGAAATACAGTAATGTAGTAATAATTACCTGTCCAGAAATCCTTGGCATGTTGATTGAAAAGGGTTTTATCTCTTCTGTTTTTCTCTTTCAGGGATCCAAATCAGCCAGTTCCACAGGATACAAAATTCATCCACACAAAGCCTAACCGCTTCGAGGAGGTAGCGTGGACAAAGTACAACCCCAAGGACCAGCTCTACCTTCACATTGGCCTCAAACCTCGAGTCCGAGACCACTACCGAGCTACCAAGGTTGCGTTCTGGCTCGAACTGGTTCCACACCTTCACAACATTAATGAATTTTTTCAATATGTATCCACTACTACTAAGATACCTCCACAGGACACTACACCTTATCCTTATACCAAACGATTCCCGGGTAAAAACAACTGGCCCTCCACCACACGCCACCCGGGAGTTCCTTCCGCCAACACCAAGCAAACAACCAACCAGCGCAAGAGCGGGGACCTGACTGATGAGTCAACTGTGGTGATTGAGACCAAACGGGACTACTCCACCGAGCTCAGCGTCACGATTGCTGTGGGAGCATCGCTGCTATTTCTGAACATCCTCGCCTTTGCTGCGCTCTACTACAAGAAAGACAAACGTCGCCACGAGTCCAACCAGCGCGTCCCCACCCCGCAGCACAACTCTGCTCCGACCAATACTCCATCTACTGCCAACGACGTAGCCCATCTGCAGAGTGAGGAACTGATGTCTCTACAGATGAAGCAGCAACAGCTGGAACACGAGCACCACCACGAGTGCGACTCGCTTCAGGCCCACGACACGCTGCGGCTCACCTGCCCACCAGACTACACACTGACTCTCCGCAGGTCACCTGATGATATACCCCTGATGACTCCCAGCACCATCACCATGATCCCCAATTCCCTGGCTGGCATGCAGCCTCTGCACAATTTCAACACTTTTGGTGGCAGCCAGAACAGTACCAACTTGCCCCACGGCCACTCCACCACACGGGTATAGCTCAGCTGGGACAGGACTGTGCCAGGTTCCCTCTGGATTAACAACTACCCACACAAGGAGAATATAAGTTATTCAGCAGATGTTATTTTGCTACCAAGCCTTCTTGAAAAATATATACAATATAAACTGATCATAAACTCACAAAACTATTCAAAATGAATGTTATTACAGTAATAACTCTGTTTGGAGCAAATTGTCACGAAGGTTTTTGAGGAGTGTTACCAAAAGAAAGGGCAACCAGTGGATGACTGTTATATAATCTCACACAACAAAGAGAGCAGTTTCTATGTTGACAGACAAAGACAACAGTTGGTGAAAAGCAACAATGGAACACCATCTTTTCATGATCCTCCATGCACCTGACTTGGGCACATGAAATGTATTTATGAAAACTTTGTATAAAAAGAACACGAAAAAAGGTATATAGATATGAGTGGAAATACAAAAAGTTTTAAAGAAGAAAAACAATATTAAAATTGCTCCTGAAACTATTGTTTTTATTTTTATTTTGCTTGTGCTTTATGTTGAGGTTTGTGTAAATATACCTGAACATCTGTCATTCTTTCTTCCTGTTACGACTTGAGTTTCATTCGTTTTCGCACAATGGCCAACTTGCGATCACAATCCCACACTCAGAGAGTTGCACACTGCGGGTTTGCAGGTCACCACATACAGTACTGTCTCGTGTATTGCTTCGTGTCCACGTTTTAGATACTGCATGTCCAGAACGAGCTTTACTCTGCATTTTCAGACATCTACTGTCTGACAATATGGACTGACTCTCTCCATCACCTGCTGTCACTTGTTATGCTTCCAGCAGTTTTCTGTCTCGCAATCTCAGCACTGCCCGTGCTTACGATGTGACCAGCACTGTATTATTTAGAAATAAAAAGGCAGTGATTTTTTTGTATTAATATTAGTTGGATATGTTTGTAAAGAAATATATGTTAGATATTTTAAATTGTCATATGCTAGCAATATGTAAAGTATTGTGCCAGGATTGTGATATTTTGGGTTACAAAAAAGTGAATGAGTGTAAATATTAATGATGCTAATTATTATTATGAAATTACAACACGAGTAGTCATAACTCTTTCCATTTTGCATCCAATTATGAAAAAAGAGGCAGAAGATTTTAAGCTACATTTGTAAATTCTATTAAATATATATTCATTTGGTCTATAAACCAGTCAAGCTAACGAGGGTTTTAATATAGAGTTGAAAATCCTTATTTAGTAGTTAGTCTTGTATTTATTTGCAGTTTTGCCTTCGGTAATACTACGCATATTTCTGGACACTTGTATAAAGTTTTTCTGCAACATTTTTAATAAAATATCACAGTATTTTCTAAATAAAAAAATGGGCGAGACACAGAAAAGAAACATGGTTCAAGGTCTGATCGGATTGGGTTATTTGTCTGGTGTGTGTTTAATTGGAGAGTATTGCAACTGGACAAAAGAGCACATGTCAAAGCGTTTTCACTCCTACAAAGTCACATTCACCTTTGCACACATATTTCTACAGCAATTTATATTTTATAGAAATAAAGTTACACATAAGAGTTGCTGGATTAGAAGTTTATCTGGGTTTATTGTGCCACAGCCACCTTGATAATAAAAAAAAAACAAAACAGTTTCACAGCAAGAACTCAAACTTTATCTGAAACAAGGATGTTGCAAAGGTAAGTCTTTCATGTTGTTTTAAGTATAATCTTTTAAAATGTTCATCTTGTTACAATTTCATGCTCACGTTCTTCATCTGTGTTTTATTTAGTAACACACACTTTGATTTATTAAAACATTTAGAAATTACTCTGTCAGTTTTAACTAGTCATTTTTTATCACAGTAAAAACAGTGATTAAAAACGAGTATCTTGTTGTGATTCCACTGTAATACAACAAAACCTACAACTTATAGGGTCAAAATAATGATAATAACACAAATTTCACAATGAAAAAACAAAGAAGACACAAACACACACACAAGAATAGAGTTCCAGTTTATTTGAAGCTTGCTTTTGTGTTTTGTTTCAATGACATAACTATTGAGGCTTTAAGTATCAAACTATATGTGTGTTCTTCAAGGGGAAATTAGGGGTTGTGCAAAATTGGAAACCAACATTTCAATCCATACGTACAAGTCTGGTGTGTGAAACTGACTGTGACTGTGCTACTGTCAGTGTCCAGTTTCCACCAGGTGACACTCATCTTAGATTACCCTGTGGACAATCATGAGGACACCACTGGAGTCTACAAGTGTGGCGTGAAATCAATGCAAGATGTCAAACTGAGGATGGAAACTGAGGTAGAAGGATAACAGGATGGTCCATAAAGCAAAGAGTGGACCCTGTTGATGCCAGACTAGGAAATTAGTATCTGTCAATGGATGAGAGCAGCCCACTCCATCCTGGCATACACTCTTACAAAGGGCGTGGCACATTCTTAAGGGACCCTTCCGATAAAGCCATTTTGAATTTACAATTTATACCAGTATAATCTCAGATGACACCACACTAACCAGCATTAGAAAAACTATTTAGTCGAATAACTATTTACTTAAGTAAAGGTACTTAGAAACCAAGTTAAAAGTCCTTCAGTGAAAGTGTTAAAAGTATTTATTTGTAATTTTATTTATTTTTTCTTTATTATGTCATTAGATCATTTTTACTCTTGATTAACAAAAAATATTCTTTTTAATTATTTTGCAGTAATGGAAAGAGGTGGAGTCCAACTACTATATATCTAATGGCAATTAATCATATATTTTAATTGTTATTTAATGTATTTATTAATTTCTCAGTGAAATGTTTGGTTCACAGGTTTCACAGGTGTGACTATTAAAATGCTGTGTTGTCTAACCAAAAATGAAAAAAGTGCAGTTTCTGTGTTAAGATTGTTTCGTGTTCATTTGTTGTCTATCAAACAGCTTTTCTGCTCCAACAGTAACAATAATCCGCTAGTGTACGTGGATCGACAGTACCCAGCTACAGACGTGCGCTGCAATACAAGGTTTACTCAAAAGGTTCAAATAGAACTGAAATAAACAAAGAGCTGGTAAACACCAGAATAATCGATCATTTTGAAGTTAATGAGAACAGATGTTTCACTCACCAACTGCTCAGGTTGCAGCTCTACTTTAGTGTTGAAAGGACCAGCATGATGAAGCAGTAAAGGTACATTAGAACGTTTCTTAACCTCTCCTTCCTTGTGTTTTCATTTGTGCTCTATCTGCATTTTAGTGAAAGTGAAGTTAAAGCACAATAGTTACCATTACAGTTTAACTGTGACTGCATCACTCAGTCATTGTCAGTCAGCCAGTCAGATAAAGACTGCAGAAAATGAGCTATTATGGAGCAACTATTCAGCACGAGCCTGAAGGTGATCACACAGTCCCCCTGATCACGTTGTTTGCACAGTCTGTCTCTGTGTAATCTAGTGGGACTGGCAACACTGGCATAGGGTGATGACTCAGCTCTCCTACAGCCAGTGAAATGTGTTTCAAAAGGGAAAAACAATCCTGGTATATTTAGTCCAGATAAACACAAACCTAAAACAAGCACACTGGTAACCGGGACACTCTTCCTGCAAAACAGAAACACAAAAGTGTTTTTTTTTCTGCTGTAAACAGAAGATGGAAGCATTCCTCATTTTCCTTTATCTCTCTTTTTTTCCCATCAGCCCCAACTGGTCACATAGCAAATGGTTGCTTCAACCTGAGTCTGGTTCTGCCAGTTCTTCCTGTCAAAATGGAGTTTTTCCTTCCCACTGTCACCTGTTTGCTGATAGGTGGTTGTCTAATTGTTGGGGTTTTCTATATACAATTTTAGGGCCTTTACCCTACAATATAAAGCAACTTGGGGGGACTTGATTTAAATGAAACTGAACTGAACTGAATTAAATTGAAGTTCCCAGTCTGTGCCCAACACATGAAATTATTTCCCTCATATTTCTTTTTTGATCCTTGTCTTTCGGGAAGCATGTTTAAGCACTTCATCAACCGAATAAGGGAAAATTAGGAAGTTACTCCTGGTAAAATTTGAATGTGATTTAAAATTTACAGAGGTTCACAGAGCGTAGTTGTGAGGGTATTGTCAGCCATTTTCGGTGCTTGCTACTTTGTTGTGCTGGCAACTGTTATTTGAGAGTGACTTATTTAGCTGTGGTAGGAAATTTATATTAGAACGTCACTGTGCCTCATAATTCCTTCTGACTTCTGCATTGTTGTTCTCCCGACTGTCATTTAGATGTTTCACAGTTTCAGGATTACACCATCAGTTGTGTAATTTATTTTATTATAGAAGCCAATGTATTGTTCAGGCTGAAGGTTTGCATTACACCTTTCCTCTAACACATTTCCCTAATACAATGTAAAATGCTGCAAAACTTTAGACTGACTCCTGTTGCATTGTAGCTGTATCGTAGCTCTATGCTGCTTACTGAGTTAGAATCAATACTGGCAGTCTACCGCTTGAAACTTTTGAAACACTGACTTGCATCTGCAAACAGTTTGGTCTCTGCTAGCTAAGCTGAATTCTCGTACCTTTGTGCGTTGCTGTTGTGCTCCATCAGGGAAAAAACACCCATTGTGGAGGTGTGGAGCGTGGGTGCCCTTCCCTGACATGTGCATGCAGACTCAAACCATTCAGTTAAACTTTCTTGAAATTCCCCCCTCACCCAACAGTACCACTTTCACTATTCAACCTATTGATCCTCCTTACAACAAGGCAAGCAAATTAGGTTTTGAGTTAAATGTGGACTGACAGGGGGAAAATTGAATTCTTTAGTAGTAATCTGCAGTTACCGAGATGCAGTAAATGTCTCCATACAAAGCTCTACAGTAAGTAAAGTCTGCCATGTAAAATTCCTTTTATAGAAGGGAAAAACCTTCTTTCATTAGCAAAATTGTTTGAGCAATAAAGTATGATCCAATAAACAAGTCTGATAGATACCAAGATGAATGCTTATTTAGAGAGCTGTGTGTCAAACAAAGAGGTGTGGATGTGCAGGCAGCCTTTTAATTGGCACCTTGTTTATGCTTATGGGATGGTGGAGGTGGAGAGGAGTGATGCAGAGGGGAGGCGGCAGAGGGTGGTGAGGTGCTGAACATTGTTGGAGACTTGACTAAAAGTTAATTAAGCTGGCAATAGTGCTCCATCACTCAGCCACGGTCCCAGAACTGTCATTCAACCGCACCACTCTCCAGGCAGCCATTACCGAGGCATATCGATCCTCACGGTGACACGGTAGTGCACCAAATAGGAGCAAGTAGAGATGTGTGTGTGTGTGTGTGTGTGTGTGTGTGTGTGTGTGTAACCAGGTGCAGCAAGAACCTCTGCTGTGTTCCTCAAACATGAATTAAAATGCAGGTAAATAACTCAGCAGTAAAGCCACTTGATTGCATTTCCCTCCCTGGGTTACTGGAGCATCAATAGATGAATATGAATTCTTCAAAGTCAATATATATGCAGTTAAGTGGCAAGGAACCACGACGGCAGTAATGGCCTGCAGAAATCCGCCTTAACAACTTTTACACTGGAAAACATTGTCCTCAGCTCACATTCAGGTTCTCTGTTCTTTTCTCATCAGCTGCTGATTTCAAGAATTTTTACAATACTTGCTGTCCATGTAACTGAGTGACTTAGCGTGATGGCAACAAGGATCATGGGATTCATGCAGCTGAATCCTCTGCCATAGCATGCTTCTCAAATTTTCTAAAAATGACTCCTGGTATTAATAAGTGTGAATCCTCTGCCACAATGCTTCATTATGGCAGAAGAATGTGTCCAACAGCATTAAGATGGTCTGGCCTATTCCACCTGTCACAGGACAAGAGGCCGTGTGCACCCTGCAGGTGTAACACACAGAGACAGAAATCCATTAACATTCATAGTCACACCTAATGTCAGTTTAGATCACCAATTAAGCTAATCCGATGTGTGTTTTTAGCTTGTCGGAGGAAACCAGAGTACACTGAAAAAAAGAGGTTGTTAGATTTACTTGATTCAATAATGGACATTGGTTGCACACAGATGTTTTGCTTCGGCAGCAACTTAAAAAATTTAGTTAAATCAACACAAGCCATCCATATTCAATCAAACTGTGCACTATGTGTTGCTACAGTGTGAATGAAACATGTTTGGATGAAGTAATTTCAGCCCTTGGAATATTTGATCCTTCATAATTTTCTCACCTCAATCCAACACCATTCAGAAACTTTCAACCCAACACTACTTGGTCACTTAAATACTACATGTTATCTTCGTACACTCAAAAAAATAAGTCATTGGATGAACGTAATTTTATCTTGCCACTTATAGTCCATCTAAACAAATCATGTTATATTAATCCATCTTGATTGTGTTGTTTCAACACGATATATGTTTGTAAGTGTAACATAATATTAACATGAACATCCAATTAATGTGAATTTTAATTCAACCAACATGTTTGTACCAAGTTAGTCCAATTAAATTAATCTAAATTCATGTTATATTGTTTAAACACTTTGGCACATCAAAAGTCAGTCTTGTTACATTAACTAGCAAAATTTTTGTTTGTTACACCAATGGTAATCTTGTTGAATAAACAAATGTAACTAATGTCTGTAGTACATGTTGTCTTCATATTACATAATGTCCCCCCCAAAATCCAACAGATTTACAACAACTTCCAATCCATCAATCCTCTTATTGTCATTTGGGCTGCTGAGGGGGGGATGGCATAACCCAGAAGTGATATGGGCAGGGTACATCCTAGACAGCTCACCAGTCTATCACATAGAGACAAGCAACTACTTGCACTGCATGACTTTTAACTGTAGAGGAAACCAGAGAAAACCCATTGCACACTTCGCCAGATTATGGATTTGAACCCAGGACCTTCTTGCTCTGAGACAACAGCGCTGACCACCATGCCACTGATCTGTCAATCAAAGCAATGCTTGATGCAGAATTGTCTTTAGGTTTTCGTCCTTGACAGGTTAAAGCACAGTAAATAGCAACAGCATACACATGGTGTGTTTATGGTCGTCTGCCTCTTATAAATCCAGTGATTTTGTGGTGTGGAATCCCGTGTGATCCTGTGAATGTCATGAGTGCAGGCAACTAACCACTCTTCCTAGATTGTATCATGTCATCTGAACGAGAACAAACAAAGTTGTTGAATTTCATGCAGATCCAACATGATTTAATTGCGTTCACCCTACAAACATGACATTATTTTGTTCAAATGACAAGTTAGACTTTTGTAAATGTAACAACCACCCAAATTCCCTTTTGTTGGGTGTATAACCAGTTGATATTATGTTCTAGTATCAAATACACATTTCTTTAATGGAAGCTGTTTAACAAATTGTATTGTTCCCTTCCACGATGGTTGCCAGTATCCACTAGTAACCTTTCAAAGTGACACTACATCTTCACTGAAATATAAATCAGCAGTTAAGGATTGTCAGTTTTTCAGTGTTTTGTCAACTCAATGACAGCATAGGAATGAGACCTTATAGCTTTTTTTCCACACAGGTTACCATCTTGAAAGAGAGCAATACAAAACATTCTGCTTAAGATGTCAAGATCAAATTAACAATTATAAATGTAAATAATTTAACATAATGTTAGTAACCATCAACACTAAAATAAATTACTGGATTGGCAAACACCTTCCTATTAACATTATCATTAACATTATGCATTTTAGCACAATTACTAACAAAAGAAAATAAAAATACCACTTGCATGTCACAACCTTTATTGAAGAGCCACAGAAATAACAGTGATACAGTGAATGTCAAAAGTCCAGCACTGATCATACTGCGACATCTTGGTTCAACACATGAAACCATCAAAGCAATCTTACACCAACTGAATTAAACCTAAAATGCTGTTTCACACAGCCATGATGGGACTACTTAGGCTGAACAACTACATTTCTTCACTTTCGAAAACAAATAAACCAAAATGTAAAAATGCTGCCAATTAGAAAACTTGTACAGAGAGCAAAAAGGAAAAGAAAAAAAACAAAACAGGCAGTTACACAGTACACAACAATGATTTGTCTTGGAAATTGAACGTCCAAAATGCAGGAGAACCAGTGAGAGAGCTAAACACCTTGAGTGCACAGCAACAGTGAACATTGCTTACATGAGTAGTTTTGTCTTAAAGTTTTGTGCTTTTCTTGAGAGTTCAGTTGCATCCAATCCCATTACCACCTTCTGAATCACCTCAAAGGTGTAGCGGAGCTGTGATGGGTAACTCATGTTGACAGAGTAAAGCAGGCCGAAAAGCATGGCTACTGCAGTGGCCACATTATCCAGGTCCTTAAGAACCACCACACCCTCGATGATGATGCCAACATCAAAAGAGTAATTGCCTGGTGTGTCTCTGGAGACATAGATGCCCACTGTTGTTTTCTCTATGGCACTCAGTGCAGTGGCCTCAGTCATGTCCTGGTTAAAGATAAAACATTTCTTTAAGCACAACTTGTATTTCATATGAAGGGCATTCAAGCTCTGCATTAGTTTTTTGTTAGACAGACACTGGCCCACCAGCAAGCCAGGTTAGGTCACTCAGAAGATTTTAGATGTTCTTTCAGCCTCACAGCTGGGCAAATTTTTTTCCTCAGACAAAAGCTGATGTAAAGATTGATTTCTCCTCCTCATTTTTCTGGAAGTTGTTTGTATATTCCTGGATGATTTTCATGATAAACCTGGACTTGTTACACTCCAGGGCTGCATCCCAGTCCCAATTCTGGCCTTTTCAGACAGCACAAATGAATGAATTCAAATTCTATTTGTAACATACACTGTGCAATATATAGTCAACTGCTTGTGTCCAAGCTGCGGACTGGCTGCAGACGTGTCCATGCCATTCCACGGCTTGGTTTCAGCATGGGGGGGGGGTCCAGCCACAACCCTTACTGGATACCGGGTGGGAATCAAACTTGTGACACCCGCTCCAAGGGTGTGTACCCTTCCCACCAGAATCTTCCTTCTTTCACTAGAATCACAGGTTTGAGGTGTATCACACTAATGTGACCCCAATTGTGAGAGGAACAATATTTTTTTCACTTTGCGGGAGAGGTGTCATATGGATGTTTTTCAACTTTCATAATAGGGGGCTAAGGAGAACCACACATGGACCCCATGTGTGACAAGTTTGTTTTAATCTCAGTATTGGAATCCCTCTGCCAAATTATTAAAGAGGACTACTGGGCCTGCCTAGTCCAAGGATAAATTTATGGTTAACTGAATACATTTTGAAATGTTGCAAAGCCTCAATCTACTCATACAACACTCACCATGTACTCCTGCACCAAGATGTCAGGATTTTCATTCAGATAGACGCATAGTCCTTTGATTAGGGACTCCCTACGAGCAACAATGTCATCCTTAAGAATCATGACAAAGAAAATAGAGATAGGTGAACTCAAACTTTTCAGTAGCACAGAGGAAATGATGATGATCAAAGACAAAAACTCTTGAGGGTTTTTTTTACCAGTCATCAAAAGCCATTAAAAATTCTTACTGTCATCATGGCAGCTATATCCTTTAGCTTTTTGCCCTGCTGCCCTGATCTCTTTGCAAACACTTTTAGCAGACTTTCAGAGAGATAGTCAAGCTGGGACAGAAACCTTGACTGTAAAGGCATGGTTGTGATGCGCTTGAACTCTGCATTTATCTGAAACGACATTAAATTATTTTCAATTCAATTCAATTCAGTTCACTTTTATTTATGTAGCACCAAATCACAACAGCAGTCGCCTCAAGGCGCTTTATATTGTACAGTAGATCGTACAATAATGGCAGGTACTGGGCATGATAAGTCATCTGGGCTATGCTATGCACACATCCTAATGAAGTCATTACCTTTACACATCAACACATCTATGACACAACTAGTTAAGGGATTTTTCTATTGCTATTCTCCTTTCAGCACTTACATTACCTCTGCTGGATGAAAAAGAGCCGGCCATCTCTCTTGTACATTGCAGATCATGGGAGCATCAAAAATAACTTCTTGTCTTCTCAGTGCAAATGTTCTGTTCATTTTACCCATAACTGTCTCTCTGTTGTTGCGCTTCTTCACATTTCTCTGGTGGCTTATTTTTCAAGGAATTCACACATACTTCAGGACATCCTACTTTCCGGAGATGTGTGCGGTAGTTCGCCAACTTGTATTTGAGGCTCATCTTCCATCCCACATAGCCACTGAGTGAGCCTTTTTCTTTCAAACATGGATGCTTCAGGATAAGGGCCTCTGCAACTTGGTCAAACTTACTGTCTGTGGGGTAGACTGTGTGCTTGACTACCTCCTGGATTAGACCCTGCAAATGTCGGACTTTAGCTTTGGATCAGGGATCAGCAGCATACCATTTTCTTTAAATGCTACATGGGCCTTCGCAAGCTTAATTTCCGCATCATATATGAAACGGGGAATGCAAAACAAATCTGGCCATGAAGACCGTGATGATGTAGACTCTGGAGATGAAAGACTCACAGTGCTGTCACCACAAGTAGATGTGTCATCAGGAGCACTGGTTGATGGAAAAGAAAACCTGTCTTCACCTTGGTCTTGAGGTTGGCAGGATGTGTATACAATTTTGATTGTTGCTTTGTTTTGTATTTCTGCCACTGAAGTTAAGTTCACAAACTCATTGCCAAAAAGTGTGTCCATGAACTGTAGTCGGAAGGGTTCAATTATTTTGCACTGAGTCTTTATTTCAGCCTCCAGTTCAGTGACAGTTGAAGGCAGACCAGGAGAAACCATCACCCTCTGACTACTGTCTGACCGAGAAAAAGTAGTGGCAGGCAGCAACTTACCTAAAAAAGTAGAGCTGGGCAGCTCGACTTGACTGGAATCTTCTTCTTCTTCTGTATAGGGTTTATTGGCGGTTGGCAAACAGCAAAATGGTGCATTACCGCCACTAACTGGTGTGGAGTGTGGACCGAAATGACAAAAATAAAATAAAATAAAATAAAATAAAATAAAATAAAATAAAATAAAATAAAATAAAATAAAATAAAATATTCAAATTCTCCCGAACAAATGGGTCTGCCTTAAAAACCAAAATACAGCCTGATAACTTTCACTTATAGAGCTCATGCGAAATAAATCAAACAAGTCCAACTTCACTTTCATAACTTGACTGAAATGGCAACATTCCTCACCCACGATCAAAACAACGCTAGATGAAATCACGTGCGATATCGTGAGATTTGGCACTGCTTCATTATTGACTTACTTCATTTGAACGTGATAAGAACAAATTAATGTACCCTCCCTGCAGATCATGTAGTTTCTACATTATTTAGTTACACCTAACTTTTAAACATGAGGCAGTTGTGTTAAATACACCCAAGATGATTACATAAATCCAAGAGCTGGCCAAGCCCTTTTTTTCAGTGTACTTGGTGAGTGGATGGCTAGTGAAAAGCTTAACCAGCTCATTGTTATTACCAGAGCTTCAGGTGGTGAAAAAATAAATAAATAAAAATAAAAAATTGTATTGAGGCAAGCAGAAAGTCAATCCAGAATCCCAAAATTTAAATGAGAAGACACATGAGGGAAGTAAAACAAAATAAAACTTCAGTGGCAAATTTCAAAATAGCCGTATGTACTTCTTTTACTTGCAACCTGATGAAGGTGTCACCATCCTGGATTGTTTGACCCAGTGTTTTCTTATATTTTGATGTTTATGGTTTATGTTTATCACAGTAAAAACAGTTAGCAGTTTTGGTAACTTACACAGTCTCATACTGAGCATCTATGACGAGTCTTAATAATTGTGCTCACTACAGGGAGTGCAGAATTATTAGGCAAATGAGTATTTTGTCCACATCATCCTCTTCATCCATGTTGTCTTACTCCAAGCTGTATAGCCTCGAAAGCCTACTACCAATTAAGCATATTAGGTGATGTGCATCTCTGTAATGAGAAGGGGTGTGGTCTAATGACATCAACACCCTATATCAGGTGTGCATAATTATTAGGCAACTTCCTTTCCTTTGGCAAAATGGGTCAAAAGAAGGACTTGACAGGCTCAGAAAAGTCAAAAATAGTGAGATATCTTGCAGAGGGATGCAGCAGTCTTAAAATTGCAAAGCTTCTGAAGCGTGATCATCAAACAATCAAGCGTTTCATTCAAAATAGTCAACAGGGTCGCAAGAAGCGTGTGGAAAAACCAAGGCGCAAAATAACTGCCCATGAACTGAGAAAAGTCAAGCGTGCAGCTGCCAAGATGCCACTTGCCACCAGTTTGGCCATATTTCAGAGCTGCAACATCACTGGAGTGCCCAAAAGCACAAGGTGTGCAATACTCAGAGACATGGCCAAGGTAAGAAAGGCTGAAAGGCGACCACCACTGAACAAGACACACAAGCTGAAACGTCAAGACTGGGCCAAGAAATATCTCAAGACTGATTTTTCTAAGGTTTTATGGACTGATGAAATGAGAGTGAGTCTTGATGGGCCAGATGGATGGGCCCGTGGCGGATTGGTAAAGGGCAGAGAGCTCCAGTCCGACTCAGGCGCCAGCAAGGTGGAGGTGGAGTACTGGTTTGGGCTGGTATCAACAAAGATGAGCTTGTGG
Organism: Oreochromis aureus; assembly: GCF_013358895.1. Taxonomy (NCBI): domain Eukaryota; kingdom Metazoa; phylum Chordata; class Actinopteri; order Cichliformes; family Cichlidae; genus Oreochromis; species Oreochromis aureus. Next base: position 1,941,343 of record NC_052963.1, on the reverse strand, counting down.
GGCCTTTTCGGGTTGAGGATGGAGTCAAGCTCAACTCCCAGTCCTACTGCCAGTTTCTGGAAGACACCTTCTTCAAGCAGTGGTACAGGAAGAAGTCTGCATCCTTCAAGAAAAACATGATTTTCATGCAGGACAATGCTCCATCACACGCGTCCAAGTACTCCACAGCGTGGCTGGCAAGAAAGGGTATAAAAGAAGAAAAACTAATGACATGGCCTCCTTGTTCACCTGATCTGAACCCCATTGAGAACCTGTGGTCCATCATCAAATGTGAGATTTACAAGGAGGGAAAACAGTACACCTCTCTGAACAGTGTCTGGGAGGCTGTGGTTGCTGCTGCACGCAATGTTGATGGTGAACAGATCAAAACACTGACAGAATCCATGGATGGCAGGCTTTTGAGTGTCCTTGCAAAGAAAGGTGGCTATATTGGTGGCTGATTTGTTTTGTTTTGTTTTGAATGTCAGAAATGTATATTTGTGAATGTGGAGATGTTATATTGGTTTCACTGGTAAAAATAAATAATTGAAATGGGTATATATTTGTTTTTGTTAAGTTGCCTAATAATTATGCACAGTAATAGTCACCTGCACACACAGATATCCCCTAAAATAGCTAAAACTAAAAACAAACTAAAACTACTTCCAAAAACATTCAGCTTTGATATTAATGAGTTTTTTGGGTTCATTGAGAACATGGTTGTTGTTCAATAATAAAATTATTCCTCAAAAATACAACTTGCCTAATAATTCTGCACTCCCTGTATTTTTCACAACATGAAACAAACTAACTTTGTATAAACACTGTTTATTCTACAATGAAAAATACAGTTCAGCATGATTGGAAATAATATTAAGGAAAAGTTTCTGTTCTGAAGAATTTCAGAAAATCACTTTCGATGAATTAGACGGACAGATTAGAGCTTTTGTTCAGAGTAGTAATCCCTTTTAAATGGGATGTAACATTTCCAGAGCCAAAGTTGCCACTTAACCCATTTCACAGAGGTAAATAATTGCATTAAAACTAGTGGCAAAGCTCAAGGTCTTTGCTAAATCATCACTTTGGTTAGTGCAAATGGATGCAAATGCACATTTATTGTTTTATTCCATCATCCTTATGTGATTTTTTTGTCTCTTCCTGCTTCACTCATAGGCTCAGCAGCACACTTCAAATTCAAATAAGGTGCAGTAGGGTCTCTCATTCACTCTCTCCCTCAAGGGGTCAGAATATTAATCAGAATTTGAGCCGTAGGCTACCAGCAGTCCTGTTTTTGAATTTTGGTCTCTTTAGTTAAGTTTGCTGATATTATTTTTGAGGAGAGCACGACTCTGAAGCCCGTTCACATCTTCATCTTTTGTTTGTTTTTGCTCTGGTTTTCACCATCTTTTTTGTTTTCAGTCTATTTATGAATTCTTTTTTGTAATATCAAAAGTTCCTTTAACTGCACTAGCACTGTGTCATCTTAGGTTCCACTGAGACATAGATTTAGACACTAACAGTAAGACAATCTAACATGATGCTCTTGTTTAGGTCTGCGTTCATTATTACTGGCTTTTCATCATTACAGGGTGCTACCCTGTGTAGGAAAACAAAGACAGAGAGTGAGTTTCCCTCTGATGGAAAACACAAAACATAATATGTAGGACATGGAGGTCAGGTTTGATGATATTTTTCCCTGCTCTCAGTCGCCAGATGAAACAGCAGAGATGATTTATGGTGGCTGGCTGGATGGAAGCAGCGCAGGGAGCAGTGTTTTCACTGGCCCCAGCAGACACAGCTAAAATTGGGTTACTCACAAAATGTAGGGTCTGTCTCAGACTAATAAATTTAATCATGGCCTTCTTCCCTGCAGGTTGTTTTAATACTGCCGGATTACAGAGGTCTCTCATCTCTCCCTGTCTCTTTATGGCAGACACAAATGTAGTCCTGTCAATATGGCTACAGCACAAACATGTAGGATTCTCAGAGGAGAGTCGAGATTGTTTGTTCCTCTGACCAGCTTCAAACATAAATTAAGGTCAGACTACAATTTTATACCGATTGGTTGAACAATTTTCTAGTTTTCTAAATAGTTTCAGTCTGACTAGTTCAAGACCAAACCATTTAAAAATATTTACGAAAACATATTTAAAAAGCACTGTTTCTGAAACATGTTACTGATGATGATGCAACATACCGAAAGCCCCCTCCTCTCCTGGAATAGCATAATTGGAATCTGACTGCAAGGACTTGCTCTCTTTCAGCCACAGGAGCATTAGTGAGGTTCAGCATAATATTAGTAGATAAGGTCTGGTTTCTAGCTTACAGCTGAACTGCCATTTCATTACACTTTATTTAGCCTCATGGCCCATGGTCATGTTAGCTGATTTTAACACTGTCACTGTTCTGGGAAGCACTGTTCTTACATTACATTAAATGAACATCCTGCGTTTGTTTTCCCAGTATGAGTCAGTGCCTGGAAGAGAAAAGATGTATGAGACCTAAAAATGTATGTCTGGAGTTAGAGTTCATTACTGTTAGGCCCTGCTGTAGTTTGACCCCTAAATAGAATTAAAAAGAGTGTTACTACTGCAACTATTGGTTGTGGTGGGGCTGGAGCCTGTCCCAGCTGTGAGGGGCAAGAAGCAGGGTACTGGGTACAATCCAGGGCTAAAACAGATTTAAAAATTATTGTAACTGTTTTTATAAAGTACAACACATATTTCTGTGGAGCTTCTTGTTAAGAAGGCATACAGTTTGAGTACAACCACTAATAGTATAGATAACAGTTGTATTTCCCCACTGGGCCATCGTTAATCTAAACAAGGTCCTTCTGTAAACAAACAGTGTAGGCTCTTGATTTTATAGTGCTGATGCTCATCCGCAATGAGAAGAGCAGCATCCCACGGCACCAAGGTATGATTTAAGCCTATGTTGGGTTCCCATGATGATACAGTGCAAACACAAGCATGCCCTCAGAGGGCCAGAGCCAATATACATGTGAGCTCTACTGGCTAATCAGTGGAGGCTACGCTACTTTTGTGTGAACACTCTTTATCCACCATAAACTGGTCTCACAAATAAGGACAATAATATCATCTGGATCGGCAAAAAATAGCACATGTAATTTACTTCAAGTGTTATTCAGAGTATATTAAAGTCTACAGGCACAGCATGAGGGATTTACAACATAATAATAATGGATTGGATTTATATAGCGCTTTTCAAGGCACCCAAAGCACTTTATGTTACACCCCTGAAAACAGGGGGAAAAGAATCACGAGAGTGATTTTGACTTGCGTCTCTCATGCAGCGTTTATTGCAGTGAAAATGAACGTTTTACATTCTGTACTGCTAAATTTCACATGGTGGAAGAAAACACTAAATAATAAACCGAAATACTAAAGTGCTTACTATACATATACTTGAGCAGGTTTCCTGACAAAGTCGCTGACAAAGCGGCGTTTTTAGCTCCTGCCGTTATCTTACTGGCCATTACACAGTACAAAACCGAGGCTCAAAGCCGCCACGTATATGTGCACAAAACTGTAACACAATGCTTCTAAAGCTTACAAAACAATGAAGGATTACCTCTTAAATATCTTAACAGTTTACACATTGGAAATATATCAACTTTTAAACACTTTTACCTGAAAACAGGGGGAAAAGAATCACGAGAGTAATTTTGACTTGCGTCTCTCATGCAGCGTTTATTGCAGTGAGGAGAACGCGCGAAAGCCCTCTAATGGAGAATAGAGACACTACTAATCGATCCCAGAAAAGGCTTACTAGCCGATCACTGATGTATAGATTGCAGTTCTCTTAAGTAACATGAAAGCCATTAATATAACATGAAAAATAATGAACTCTTAACCATTTTCTTACCATATTTACATTATTTTTGTCCTTATATCAACTGATATGAATTAGTATTAAGTGAACAGTTTTATATGCAGTAGTCCTTCAACAGTAGTCCTTCAACCTGTCACACTCTCCCCCACTCAAAAAATGTCGTCCCGACATTATACCAACAAATTGCTTTTCAGTCTATATTCTCTTGTAGTCAGGACATCAACAGTAGAGTGAACCAATGTCCTCAATTCTGTGGGTTTAACAACTGTTTCACTACAGTCCATCACTGGTGACTGAAGACAAAGTCTATAACCAGTCCATATGTGAGTCTTCACAAAGTCTATTGTCTATGGTTATAATCCACAAATGGGGAAAAGTTAATGTCTTTTTCTTGATGACAGTCTGTAAGTACAGTTCTCAAGTCATCAGTGAAAAAGTGTCAACTTACATTTGCTGAAGTCCATACAAACCAATGGGCTGAGTGCAGTATGACTGCACAGCTGGAAACCATGGGACCAGGTCCGGGTACACAGGAAGCAATTGCGGTGCTGGCTGAACACTGTAGCAGGATGGGGTGCCCAGTTGGTCATACGTCATCCGTCTCGGCGGGTGTCTCTCTCGCTGTGGCCGCTGAGGTGTCTCCTCCTCAAGTCTCTCGAGTACAACAGGTGAAGGAGGGGCAGGTATGTCACCTGCACAGGGCTCTGCCTCCTCACAAGTTGTCTCCACGACAGCTGAGTCAGGCGCCTCCAGATGGTCTCCAGCAAGAGGCTCTGGTGTTGGTGCAAGAGCAGGGGCTGAAGCTGCCGGCTGAGACGTTGCTGTGAGAATTTCTTGTTCTGATGGCTGGAACACAGGTTGAGGTGGTGCGTAATGACAGCGGTATTCATCAACACTGCCCTCAACATCAGAATCTGGCACAACAGCGACGGGTTTATCAGTCTTTTTCTGTTCATGTCTTGTACGATTATCTTTTTCAGGCACGTTTTCAAAAGGCAAGTGGTCACATGACATAAGCAAGTTTCTGTGAAGCACTCTAGAGCGCCCTCTGCCTCTCTCCGGTCTTACCTCATAGATAGGGAGGTCAGGCCCCATTTGTCTGACTACTGTGTGAACAGTGTCCTCCCAATAGTCTCTCAGTTTCCCTGGGCCTCCTCCTGGTGTCAGGTTTTTGACCAGAACTCTCTCGCCAGGTTGTAACACAGAACTCCTTACTTTTGTGTCGTAGTGTCTTTTGCTCTTTTCAGCAGCTTTCTTTGCATTCTCATTTGCTATAGAGTATGCTTGTTCCATGCCCTTTCTCCATTTTTCAACATAGTCTCTGTGGTCACTAAAATCTGTTTCTGAGTACAGTCCAAAGAGCATATCTACTGGTAGCCTGGGTGACCGTCCAAACAGTAGGTAAAATGGGGAGTAGCCAGTGACTTCACAACGTGTGCAGTTATATGCATACATTAGCTTATTGATAGATTCCTTCCAGTTTGACTTTTGTGTTTCAGTTAGTGTTCTAAGCATTTGCAACAATGTCCTGTTCATACGTTCAACTTGACCGTTCCCCATTGGGTGGTAGGGTGTTGTCCTAGAACCGGCCATGCCACACAGTTTCTTGAGCTGACTGAATAGCTGATTTTCAAATTCACCTCCTTGGTCATGGTGAATGCGACAGGGGAAGCCAAACTTTAGGGCATAGTCATTGAATATCAGGTTTGCAGCAGTTTTGCCTGACTTTGAGGTGGTGGCATAGGCTTGCGCAAAACGTGTGAAGTGGTCAGTTATCACTAGAATATATTCATAACGGCCTTTGCATTTTTCAAGATGGAGAAAGTCTATGCACACCAGCTCAAAGGGCTGCACAGTTACAATGTTTGTTAAAGGAGCTCTTGTTTCATGGCTGGGCTTTTTCTGCTTTACACAGGAACTAACGTTGGTCACATAATGCTCGATGTCTGCCTGCATGTGTGGCCAAAAGAAGCGTTCACGTATCAAAGACACTGTGCGGTCAACACCTTGATGGCCCATATTATTGTGCAGCTCTTCAAGTACAGTCTTTTTGAACTGATCTGGCAGGACTAGCTGTTTCCGGGCAGAAGTGAGTCTGTACAAGATGCCATTGTTATCTAGCGTTAACTTGCCCCACTCTCTGAACAAGCATTTTGTCTTAGGGTCAAATGTTCTTAGCTCTTTGGGCAGTGGTTTTGAATCTGTCTGTTTACACTGTAATACAGGGCTTATAACAGGATCAGACTTTTGCGCTTCATTAAGCTGTTCTTTTGGTATGGGTGTGAATGTTGCTTCTGCTGGCTCACCTTCTGCTGTGACTGACATTGCTGCAGCTGACAGTGTCCATGTGGCAGGTGTGTCTCTCTGTACCTCAATGGCCTGGATAGCAGCTGAGATAGTGTCCGGTGGCACTTCCTCAGAACAGTTTCTCATTAAGGTTTCTACATCAAGTGGCATTCTCGATAAAGCATCTGCGTCACTGTTTTCCTTCCCTGGTTTGTACTTAATGGTGAAGTGGAAATCAGCGAGCTCAGCGACCCATCTTGACGTGGTGGCATTCAGTTTGGCTGTTGACAAAATGTACGTTAGCGGGTTGTTATCGCTATAGACAGTAAATGTCGGGGCATAGTACAAATAGTCTCTGAACTTGTCCGTGATGGCCCACTTCAATGCTAAAAATTCTAGTTTTCCTGCATGGAAGTGGTAGTTTTTTTCAGCTGCTGTTAGAGTACGGGAGCCATAAGCAATAACTCGCAGCTTACCATCTTGTCTCTGGTACAACACGGCACCTAACCCCTTGTGTGAGGCGTCTGTGTGTACGATGAACGGCTGTGTGAAATCTGGGAATCCCAGCACTGGTGGGTGGAGCAAACAGTCTATTAGTTCCTCAAGCGCACTTTGATGCTGGTCAGTCCACACGATTTGTTTTGAGGAGGGCACAACTTGACTGGCTCTCTTTGGTCTTGCCTTTGGCCCTTTTGTGGTGTCTGAGTCCTCTGTGGTTTTGTCAGCTTTTAACAGTTCATACAAACAACCTGCTTTTCTGGAGAAGTCTTTTATGTATTGTCTGTAGTAGGAGAGAAGGCCTAACATTTTTCTGAGCTGACCAACATTTTGTGGTTTTATACCTTTGAGTGCTTTGACTGCTTCAAAGTCTGCAGGATCCACTTTACTGCCCTCTGCAGACACTATTCTGCCCAAATAGCGCACCTCAGACTTAAACATGTCACACTTACTTGGCTTAAGCTTTATGCCAAAACCTCTCAATCTCTGGAGCACTTTTCTCACGTCCTCCAAGTGATCTTTGAACGTCTTGCTGTAAACTAATGTGTCATCCAGATAGGGGATGCAGATGTTGTCGCGCAGCCCATCCAGGCACTCTTCCATACAGCGCTGAAATGCTGCAGGGGCATTCATAAGTCCAAAGGGGATGCGAATCCACTCATATAATCCCCAGGGGGTCACAAAAGCAGTGAGTGGACGACTTTGTTCTAACATGAACCCCTGGTGGTACACTTTCCCCTGATCTAAAAGCGAAAACCAGGAATTTCCACCCAAACTGTCCATAATGTCCTGGACGTGTGGGATGGGCTGGCGGTCAGGATGGGTTTTCCGATTCAGGTCTCTGTAGTCTATGCACAGTCTTAATGTACCATCTTTTTTTCTAACACAAACGACTGGTGAGGAGTATGACGAGTCTGACTTTCTGACCCAGCCTTGTGCTATTAAATCATGCAGGTAACTTTTCATCTCTTGGTAGAGCGGCCGTGGCACAGACAGGTATGTGCGTTTGACTGGTTCGTTGTCTTTGAGTGAGATGGTCATTTTCAGTTTTTCAATGCACCCTATATCATTGTCTGTTTTGGAGAAAGAATGGCATTCCTCTCTGAGCATCTGTTTCGCTAATACTCTCTGCTCTTCACCCAGGTGGCTAAGATCTACAGGTGGGTCCCACTCTTCACTAGAGCTACACTGGGCTTGTGTGTTTGTCTGGTTAACAGTAGCTACAGATGTGGCTTTTTCAAACATCTGGGCAGGTAAAACAGCTGTAATAGTCTGAACCGAGCCAACTAACGTACGGCCTGGAATGACAATTTCATGGTCAGTGGGGTTAGAGACACCTAGTGTTATGACTGGTAAAGTACCCTTCTTAACTTTAACCAAAGTGTCAAAAAACTCAAGGTTGTCTGGCCACTGAGGGTTTAAGTCTGGCTCAAATATCATGACCATGTCCTGTTTAAATGGCCCTGCTGCTATACGACCCTCAACATGCATGTGGCTTTGTTTAGGTACAGTAATACAGTCTTTCTTTGTCATCACTTTGTACTCATCCACTGTATCTGCACTAACAGCCTGTATAAAAGCTTTCACTTTGTGTCTTTTGAGGCTGGGAAATGCTTTCCTCACTGTGCTGTACAGTTTAGCTTGGTCAGTCTTATTCACAATGTATTCAATGACATTGTAACCTATAATAGGGCATGTGAGCTGAAAACCTTTCATTACCAACATAGGGATGGTCAATTTCTCAGTTTGTTTAGTTCCGGAAACAAGTTGGAAGGTTGTCTCAATTCACCCAAGATACGGCATGTTGGTCCCATTTGCTGCGGTCAGGGTGAGTTCAGATGTGTCCATAATATCTGCTACATCTCTCAGCTCTGTGTGTGGCAAATAGTCCTTTTTCCATTTCTCATCGATGATCGACACCTGTGAGCCTGAATCCCATAGAGCTTGAAGCCTGTGGCCGTCCAGGAGACACTCAATCAGACATTGCCTGCCCACCAGAGATGTGACTTTGTGAGGGGTGTTTACATGAGCTGGCGGCAGTGGTACCTGGACAGTCTCATTGTCTTTGTTAGTCTTTAAGCCAGTGCATTGTTTCTTATGTTGTCTCCAGTGTTGTTTCTGGCATGCTTTTGAACAATAAAGTGCATTTTTACATGCTGAACACTGTCTCATGCCTGACCTCTTTCGTTTACAGTTGGAGCAATATTGGGACTTGTGGATGATGGGCATGGTTAACACTCGTCCCTCGGTGGTAACCATTGCTGGTTTAAATGTTTCTCTTTATATGATCTCATACCTCTGCTTCTACATCCAGCCTGAAAGTGTTCTTTACTCCCACAGAGGTAGCAGTGTGTGCAGCGTTCGTTGACTCGATTCTGCTGGCAAATGTGGCACCTCCTCTCACGGCGGGCTGGACTACCTGTGTAGTGCTGTACAGGATACTGAGGGGGTGGTGGTCTTTGACGGGGGTCCTGGAAGCTATAATACTGCTGTTGCTGCTGGTCCCTATCATACTGCATAACTGGTGGTGGGGCATAGGACTGAGGACCAGGCACAGGCTGTTGTAGAGTCTCTTTAATCTGAGCTATCTCTGCACTGAGACCTTTCAGGGAGGCTACACCTGTCTTAAGCTCCGCTAACTCAGTTAAAAGCTCGGGTGGTATCTTAGCTTTAACTTCTTTCACAGGGTTCTTAGCAGGCGACACATCATCTGACTGCACTGCACTCACACTTGTAGCAGTCTGTGATGCTAGACATCTTTTCTTGTTTTTCCTTTCTGCCTCATTGCCACAAGCCATATTTAACCTCTCTAACAGCAGTTCATCAGGTGTCTTAGAGTCTAACAGGAGTGGCTGCATATCTATCCTGACACTGTCACTCTGGAAGCCTGTGAGTATGGTGCGTAAACACATACGCTGGACTAAAGCTGGGTCGTACTTGAGTCCTGACTCTGATTCTTGGGAAGCAAATAGGACTTTCTGCTTTAGATCTAAAACTCTCATCAGGAAGCTTTGAGCAGTCTCTTTCGGGGTCTGTACCTCAGAGGCAAGTTATTTATAGAGTTCGGTGGCGCTCTTCTCCTGGAAATGGGAGCACAGGATGCGGCGTAGAGTCAGAAGGGTGAGTTGAGCTTTTCCCTCCAAATAGCTGCGTAGTTGTAGGCCTGGCAAGATAGCTCTGATGACAGCATCTACAATGTCAAGCTCTGAGTAGCCTCTGCTCAGTCCATTTTCGATCTGGTGAGCAAGACTGGAAAATGTCAGTTTGTCTTTTTGACCTGGTTCGCCAATCTGGCCTGATATTTTGAAATCTTTCTGCCAGTAAGGGCTTGGTCGTTGGGGGGCACTTGACACAGATGAGTTAGGGACAGAGCGATTAGCTTGGGAGTGAGAACTAACCGCTGTGTTAACTGCATTAGCTGTCTCTGTTACCAGTGAGGTTGCAGTGTTTAGTTGATCTCTGTGCCCTGAATAATCCCCTTCATTTGCATTTGGTTCAGTCTCAACAATTGTCTCTTTCATTACTTCAGCAATCTTATCATTAAGCAACAACAGTTCTGACATTCCTTCATCCTCAAGTACTGTTATACCTTCTCTTTCAATGTGTATTTGGATGTGTGTTAGCAGTGACAGTCGTGTTTTTCTGCTAACATCTATTTTCTCTGCAATGCCAAAGAACTCGCAGATTGACACTAGTTGATCTTTGGACAGAGTGTGCATTTCACGCACAACCTCTTCTCGCAGCTCTTCCACCGAAGACATTGTGGCAGTAGGCAGGAAGAATTTTGCATGTACAGGTGACGCCGAGCTGAGTCGTTTTTGCAGCCCCTGATGATCTCTGGCTGGCCTCAGGAAACATCCGCTAAAACACAGCTACCAGCTCGCCTCGACAGCAACACTTTCCTCACTGCAGTCTGCCTGGGTTGTATGGGGGGGATTTAGCTGGCTTGGACTACGATGTGCAGATTGTGGACACCGGGACATCTAAGCAGCCATCCCAGCGGTGCCTCCAAATGTTACACCCCTGAAAACAGGGGGAAAAGAATCACGAGAGTGATTTTGACTTGCGTCTCTCATGCAGCGTTTATTGCAGTGAGGAGAACGCGCGAAAGCCCCCTAATGGAGAATAGAGACACTACTAATCGATCCCAGAAAAGGCTTACTAGCCGATCACTGATGTATAGATTGCAGTTCTCTTAAGTAACATGAAAAATAATGAACTCTTAACCATTTTCTTACCATATTTACATTATTTTTGTCCTTATATCAACTGATATGAATTAGTATTAAGTGAACAGTTTTATATGCAGTAGTCCTTCAACAGTAGTCCTTCAACCTGTCACATTTACAATGGCATTATTCATTCACTCTCACATTCACACACTGGTGGAGGCAGCTACAGTTGTAGCCACAGCTGCCCTGGGGCAGACTGACAGAGGCGAGGCTGCCATATCGCGCCATCGGCCAACACCAGTAGGCGGTAGGGTAAAGTGTCTTGCCCAAGGACACAACGACCAGGACAGAGAGGTCGGGGATCGAACCAGCGATCTTCCAGTTACAGGTGCGCTTCCCAACCCCCTGAGCCACAGTTGCCCCGATAATAGTAGAACACACACATCTGAGTACCATAATGATTCCAGAAATGTGTTCACAATTCAATAACACAGGAACTATAATGTCATTCACAAATTATTTTAAGAAATTCTGTGAAAATCATATGAACAAAACAACAAGGGACTAACACCTCAGAGAAACACTGATTGTAATATTGTACTGTAGTATAAACATTGGCTATACTGACTTCAGTTTATTTTGACAGATTCCCTCCTGGATATAATATTTTTTTAATTATGATATTTATAATTATTACTCTCAGTAGTACAGTAGTATTGTCATGTATGTGTAAATTGTAGTTTAAGTTAGTATTCTTTGATTTATTGTTATTCAGGGTTTTGTTTATCTTTATTGTTTTATTCTAATGTTATACTTACAGTTTCTTGGCTTTAAGTCTCTGTGCCTTCCCCTTGTTCACCGTTTCACAGTCAGTCCTGTCTCCATGTCACAGTATCAAGTCCGCGTCTTCGTGTGTGTCTCATGTTTCCTGTTTTATTTTGAGAGTTTACAGTTTGCTTCCTCCCTGTCTCATTGTGTCTGATTAGTTCCAGCTGTGTTTCCCTCCTGTTTCCCATCTCCTCATTATCCTTTGTGTATTTAGTCCTCTGTCTTTCTCTGCCTGTTGCTGGATTGTCTGCGCATCTTCTTTGTGTTTCCAGCCCCAGGTTTTCTGTTTTTTAGTTTCTATATACTTGGTTTATTTTAGTTGCTTCCCAGTTGTGTTTTGATAAATAGTTTTTCATATTGTGAAACTTCGTTCAAAACAAACTAATTATACCAACTTTGTGTTCTTCAAGTGTTGCATGAAAATACTTTCCAGTTTTGTGGAAGATAAAGAGGTTAGCTTAGAGTATGGTGGTTAATCCACAGTAAATATGTGTTTGAAAAACAGATGGAACAACACATAATTTAGTTATTTATAAGGCTTCAAATAAAGGTTGGGTCCTTGTTTCTCTGGAATGTGACTCTATAACAGTCTGGACTGACAAAATGAAGCCTTTCCCTTCTAAAGAGGACAAAATCTCTTTGACCTGTTTGAGTGATGATGTAAACTGGATCACATCACCATCCAGGTGCTGAAGCCACAGGAAGCCTCTGAATCTGATTGGGACCACAAAAAAGAAGGAGAGCACGTTGATCATTTGTCAGGGGGAAAAAGATACGCTGCAGTGACAACCCAAAGAGACTGAATTGATTTCCAGCTCACCATCTCCTCAGACCAGTTAATACAGTGGAATGAGTTCAAGGATGGAAAATAACACCTGCATGTGGCCAATATATCTGTATCTACAACATGAGCGTAAACGCATATGTACTCACCACTGTTATGTATCATGTTGCAGCAAACATGCACATCTCTCGACCCAGCTGTCTTAGCTAATAATTGGCCAATCTGTGTTAATAGACCTCTCTGCATTGAATCATATCTGTTATTAACCTCTGTCTCTCTTCCACAGCATGTCTTTATCCTGTCTTCCTTCTCTCACCCCAACCGGTCGCAGCAGATGGCCCCGCCCCTCCCTGAGCCTGGTTCTGTCGGAGGTTTCTTCCTGTTAAAAGGGAGTTTTTCCTTCCCACTGTCGCCAAAGTGCTTGCTCATAGGGGGTCATATGATTGTTGGGTTTTTCTCTGTATGTATTATTGTAGGGTCTACCTTACAATATGAAGCATTTGAGGCAACTGTTGTTGTGATTTGGCGCTATATAAATAAAATTGGATTGAATTGAATTGAAAGCAGGAACAGTCAGGTAAGTCAGGAACTATTCCAGGAAGCATCATGAACAAAAAGTTTAAAAATGTATTTATGTAGCACCAAATCACAACCACAGCTGCCTCAAAGTGCTTTATATGTTAAGGTAAAGATCCTACAATAATACAGATAATAACAATAACAATAATGTACCTTAGAGTAGAAGTCAATTTAACCATGCATTTATACAATGCTTAAAGTGCACTTTAAGTACTTTACTTACTCGTCTGTGGCGAGTTTATAATCACAAATGAGCCTAACATTTACAGAAAGAACAAGCTTACAGTTACATTAAGGGTGATTGTGTCATTAGCCAGGCTCCAAGTTGCTGCACATCCATCACAACAGCTATGTTATAGCTAAAGTAGATACTAAGTGAGGCTGAATGAGACACACAGGGCGGTTCTGGTCAAACTGACAGTTTGGAAATATCTTTTTGGGGATATTTGATGAGTTTGTTTAGAATTACTGCAGAAATTCTGAACATGTACATGGCCTCAGGGTACATTTACATATGATGATATTTTAGACTATAAAAGGATAAAACCGTTTGCTTTTAGAACCACCACTAAAAAACACCATCTATATCCCAGACACACCAGCAGGGCAAGTCTGCTTTGGCCCCTGCGTGGAAACACCAACTCTGGGTCAGAGTGCCCAGTCCACATAGCCCCACAGTTCACCCATGCCTACCCACTGTGGCCATGCACTAGCATGTTTGCTAGGGCCTTATTGTGTGGATGCCCTCAAAGGGCTTCCACACTATTGTTTTCCTGTTTCTCCTTATTCTTTATTCCACCATATTCTAGTTGCTTCCGTACGTTTTTTGGCACTTAACTACTCCCACAGTTTTTATCCGATTTTCGCCATTCAAACTTTAAAAAATTCTGCTCTTTCTGCTCTTTCCTGCTATGACTTTTGGTGCTCATAACTTCTATACTTTTTGAGATATTGAATTTTTTATGCAATATTTTTTGCCCATTTCTTCCACATTATCAGTGGGGTCACTAGTTTTCCTTGCCGGTTTGAGCTGTGTTTTAGCTCAGTGAGATAAGCAGCCGTTCTCAGACTGGGAGGCCGGGGTTCAAATCCCGCTTATGGCAACATATCTTTCAGTTAACAGTTAAACTTTTTTAACTCTTTTCAGCACAAATCCCAGCTTATTCACCTCTTCTGCAAAATTTTCAGCCTTTTCACCTCTTATTAGCACAAATCTCAGCTGTTTTCAGAAAAAACACTTGTGAGCAGAAATTCTGCTGATTCATTTCTTTACAGCGCAACTTTCTGCTTCTTTACCTCTTTTCAGCAGAAATTCTGCTGATTCACTTCTTTTCTGCAAAATTTTCAGCCTATTCTCCTCTTATCAGCACAATTCTCAGCAGCTTCTGCTCATTTCAGCAGAATTGTCCGTCTCTCAACCTCTTCTTTTCGAATTTGAGTTTGGGTCAGTGAGATGAGTAGCTGCCTTGAGCTCAGGAGGGCTAGGTTCGAATCCTGCTCAGGGCAACATTTTTTTTTCACCACCATGCAACTTTTCATCTTTTTCAGCTTTTCAGCAGACAGCTTCAGTGTTAAGGCATCCACACAGCATTTTCGCAGGAAATGCAAATTGTTCTAGTTTATGAGAGAGAAACACTCTGCAGGGTAATGTGACTATTGTGGAGACGATAAAACCCCAGAACGTGTTTTATGACACTGTCGGAATTACAGTAAATGATAAATGGACTGGTTCTTATATAACGCTTTACTACTCTCTCTCTCTCATTCACTCAGTAATTCACACAAACACTTTTCTCTAAGTTTAAGTGGTTTCTATCTTACCCCAAAAAGTTGATTCTGTTCATCTGGATGTAGAGTTTTCAGTGAGAGAAACTTTTCATCACTCATCCAGGTGACTTCTTCAGTCTTCTTTTTGGGATTTCCTTACCTGGTTGATTGAGCATTCATCAAGACATTTGTATCTAACATTCACACACATTCACACTCCAATGGATGCAACTTAGAGTTAGGGTGTATATATAATTCAATTTTATTTATGATTGTATGCATCCTTTTAACAGGAAGAAGCCTCTGGCTCATGGAGGAGCAGCTATCTGCCACGACTGGTTGGGGTTGAGGGGAGGAAGACAGGACACAGACTCTGTAGAAAAGGACAATGGAGCCTAGGCCTATTGCAGCATAACTAAGGAATGGTTCAGGGTCAAGCCTTTATTAAAAAGGAAAGTTTGAAGCCTAATCTTAAAAGTAGAGATAGTGTCTGTCTCCTGAATCCAAACTGGAAGCTGGTTCCACAGAAGAGGGGCCTGAAAACTGAAGGCTCTGCCTCCCATTCTACTTTCAAATACTCTAGGAACAACAAGTAAGCCTGCAGTGTGAGAGCGAAGTGCTCTAATGGGGTGATATGGTACTACAAGGTCATTAAGATAAGATGGGGCCTGATTATTTAAGACCTTGTATGTGAGGAGCAGGATTTTGAATTCAATTCTGGATTTAACAGGAAGCCAATGAAGGGAAGCCAAAACAGGAGAAATATGCTCTCTCTTTCTAGTCCCTGTCAGGACTCTTGCTGCAGCATTTTGGATCAGCTGAAGGCTTTTCAGCGAGTTTTTAGGACATCCTGATAATAATGAATTACAGTAGTCCAGCCTGGAAGTAATAAATGCATGAACTAGTTTTTCAGCATCACTCTGAGACTCTGAGATTTTTCTCATTTTAGAGATATTGCACAGATGGAAGAAAGCTCTCCTACATATTTGATCAATATTCACATCACAGGTCATATCCTTGTCAAAAATGACTCCAAGATTCCTCGCAGTGTTAGTTGAGGACAACCTAATGCTATTCAGTGTAAGTGTCTGGTCAGACAAAACTCTTTAGGGCATTCCTGCAGTTTAACTAATTGGTCATCACTGGTCATTGCATAGCAATAAAAATGTAAGCTATGTCTGCACAACATATCAAAGCCTCACTTCCTCCTTTGATCCCCATCAATTGGCATACCGACCAAACTGATCAATGGATAGTGCCATTTCCATTGCTAAGCCACCTAGAGCACTGAGGACCCTCAATTAGAATGCTTTTCATAGACTATAGGTCTGTTTTCATTATAGTCATCCCTGAGATCTGTATAAATAAAATGGCTGTGCTCAACTTCCCCACCCAATCTGCTGTCATTAGGGTTATTACATATTTATTTATAATAATAATAATAATACATTTTATTTATAGGTGCCTTTAAGACCCTCAAGGTCACCTTACAATAGCACAAGAACAATAGCAGCAATAAAATACAATAAACATGGCAAAATAAAATTTAGACATAAGGTAAAAACAAAACAAAAGCATAAAAGTATGAAAGCTGAGCAAGGTAAAAATGGATTAAGACAGATCAGGTGTATGCAGTTCTGAATAGATGGGTTTTGAGACGTAATTTAAAAGTGGTGAGAGAATTTGTGGAGATCTGGTGGAAGTGCATCCAAAGTCTCGGGGCAGAACAACTCTGAGTCCCATGGTAGTCAGGCGGGAAGCTGAAGTAGAGCAGAGTGTACGATGGGGTGAGAATGTATGGAGAAGATCAGATAAATATGGAGGAGCGAGGTTATGAAGCGCTTTGAAAGTGAGAAGCAGGATCTTGAAATTGATACGGAGGTGAACTGGAAGCCAATGGAGCTGTTTAAGAACAGGTGTTATATGTTCAGTGGATCTAATTCTGGATACAATATGAGCAGCTGTATTTTGAACTAACTGCACTTTATGGAGAGATTTATGAGGTAGACCATAAAGAAGAGAATTACAGTAATCTAAATGAGATGTGACAAGAGCATTGACAAGTATGGCAGTACTGTGTGGAGTGAGTGAGGGACGAAGGCGGTTAATATTACAGAGATGAAAGTAGGAAGACCGAGTGATATTATTTATATGTGCTGTGAAGGACAGAGTGCTATCAAGGATGACACCAAGACTCTTAACCTGAGGGGAGGGTGTGACAACAGAGTTATCAATGGATAATGAAAGACTTCTGGTTGGGACTTTGGTCAGTTTTGATCTGGTGCGTATTAAAATGAATTCTGTTTTATTACGATTAAGTTTAAGAAAGTTGTGAGTAAACCAGACCTTGATTTTACTTAAACAGTCAAAAATGGATGTGGGTGGGAGAATAGCTGTGGGTTTGGAGGATAGGTAGAGCTGGGTGTCATCTGCGTAGCAGTGAAACTGGATGTTATGCTTCCTGAAAATATTACCAAGGGATTGGAGATAGATGATAAAAAGTAAAGGACTGAGGACAGAGCCTTGGGGTACACCAGAATTAACTGGAGTAGATACTGATCTGTGAGTGAGTAATTAAACAAACTGAGCGGCCAGAGAGATACGAGGTAAACCAGGCGAGTACTGTACCATTGATGCCAATAGTTGCTAATCTGTGAAGAAGGATGCAGTGGGGATAGTGTCAAAAGCTGCTGTAAGGTCAAGGAGAATGAAGATGGAGATGAGTCCAGAGTCAGCTGCAAGCAGAAGATCATTGATGATTTTTACTAGAGCTGTTTCTGTACTGTGACATGAACAGAAGCCGGACTGAAACTGTTCGTACAAGTTATTTCCAGTGAGATGACGATGAACCTGTGCAGACACTATCTTTTCAAGAATTTTTGCTAAGAAAGGGAGATGTTAAATTGGCCTGAAATTATTTAGATTGGAGGGACCTGAACCATTCTTTTTCAGTATTGGAGTTATTATTGCAGTTTTAACCCTTGTATGGTGTTCGTATTTTTGTTACTCAGCCAGTGTTCATGGGTCTGGTGGACCCGCTAGAGTTTTGGCTTTCCAATTAACACTATCAAACAATTTTATGTTAAATTACTCAACAGATGTTTACTTTATCCCAATTACGAGCCATGTGAACAGCAAACATGGTTAATTTTTTCCTTTACCTTTGTTCGATCACATTTATGAATTAATGTGCTTCTCGTTTTTGTCAATAAAATGTTATAAAAAAATAAAATCAGTTCTAATCAAGTGTACATATCCTTATACCATATTTTGCAGGTTTTGATGGTATATACTGCCTAAAGGGGCAACGGCCTCTAAATGGCATGGGTCTCACAGACCCGAACACCATACAAGGGTTAAGAGAAGAAGGAACAGAACCAGATATAAGAGAGGAGTGTACGATATTAGCAATCAGTGGGGCAAGAAACGGGAATGAGAGTTTAACAAGATTAGTCGGCAGTGGATCAAGTTTACATGATGATGACTTTAAGTTAGTAATTATGGAAGACAGCTGAGTTATTGTGGGAAGTTCAAAATTGGATAGAGAGGATGACAGTTAAGAAGGACAAAAAATGCAGATAGAACAATTGACCATATCACAGGACGAAGGCAATTGTTGATAAAGATTCTCAATCTTGGTATTAAAAAAAGTCTATAAATTTGTTGCAAACTGCAGCAGAGTGTGTATGTATGGCAAAGGTATCTGGGGGTTTAACAATATTATGCAATGTAGAACACAAAGTGCGTGTGTTTCCTTCAGCGGATTCAAAAACAGAGGTGTACTAGGCAGATTTAGCATGATGAAGAGCGTCTTTATAAAGATAAAGATAAAGATAAAGATGACCTTTATTAGTCCCACAGGTGGGAAATTTGTTTTGTTACAGCAAAAGTGCAAGTTATGTAGCAGAAAATAGAAAACACTGGAATGCAATAAAATAAAATAAAATACTATATACAATAGAATAAAATAGAATACAAATACTATATACAACTGAGTAAGAAAGTACAATAGTACAACTTTGTCAGATATAATGTTGTATATGACTGAGATACATGTCCACATGTCCCTATGAATAGTAAGTCCTGTTTTCCTGGAGAGACGTTCCAGGCGGCATCGAGTAACTTAAGTTGGCGAAGTTCTGATGAATACCATGGGGCAGAGCGAGAGAAAGAAACAGTCTTTTGGGGAGCCAAGGTATCTAAGAGGTTGATAAGTTCACTGTTATAGTGAGATACCAGGTTGTCTATGGAAGCTGAGGCTTCAATGGTAGGTAAATTATTAATGTCATGGGAAAGAGCTGATAGATCAATGCCCCTAATATTTCTAAAAGTAATTGAGCAGTTTTGTTTATTTTTGTATAGTGGGAGACTAACGGTGAATAAAACTAATTTATGGTCTGAAAAAGGCATGTCCAATACAGCACAGTTTTTTGGGGTGACACCAGTACAGCAAACGAGATCCAAAATATGTCCTTTGGAATGTGTGGGGATGTCCATATCTTGGTGTAAGCCAAAATTGTCCAGACAGGATATAAAATCTCTTGTGGATGAATTTGATGTGTTGTCCATGTGGATGTTAAAATCGCCAAGCAGTAGTATATTTGGAGATAAAAGTAGGATTTCAGCGAGAAAGTTAGAAAAATCAGTTAAAGAGTCAGAGTTTAGGTGGACGGTAAACAGTAACTAATACTGTGGGAGTTTCTCCATTAATTTGTATCAACATGGATTCAAATGAGGAGTAGGCAGAAGCAGAAAGAGGGGATACCTCATACCTGCTGTTGTGTAGTATCGCAAGGCCACCCTCAAGTCCCGACGCGGGCGTCAGACGATGTCCTGGCGCAGCAGTAAAGCCGGCAGAAGGGCCGAGAGGGGCTGGAAGCGCAGATAGAGTAGCTCTGATGCCGAGTACCTCAGAGTGGAGGAGACAGGCCGGAGTATGGAGTGCAGAACAAACCCAGTGAGAAGAGCCCGCCTGTCCGAAGACAGTGCAGCGGCTAGCAGCTGATGCTGACAGCTGATGCTAACAGCTGGTGCTAACAGCTGACAGTAAATGTGTCCAAAGCACGCCAGCCAAACAGATAAGGCAGGAAAGCACTTTACCTGGCAGACAGTATAGGTTCAGAGAATAAAAACAAGCTTTTGTAGCTATACTAAGCAGTAAGTATAGACAGTAATGCAGAGAGAGAGCAGCGGCAGCCAAACGCGCCAGCGTCCACTCCCTATTCTGTTTTTATTTATGACAGAATAGAACCTTTTTTATTGTTCTTTTATTCAGATGGGATGACTGCTTACATTTGTCTGTATACACCAAGTTCAGCAGTGCCTCCAGTTTCATTGTGTGTTACAATGACAATAAATGTATCTTATGTAGTCTCAATACCTCCAAGGGGAAGGATGTATAATGTAAATAGAACTGGTCCTAGTACTGAACCCTGTGGAACTGGAATAGCTGTCTGTCCTTGCATCAGATTGGCAACCTGCCTACGGCGTACCCCACTTTTCACCAGCCCACCCTAATAAGGATAAGTGGAACAGAATGGATAGATGGAAGAAATTCAAATTTTTCAAAGCTAAATGAATATCGTCTAAATTATTGACGCACCATTTCCTCTCCAGCTTATGAGTTATCTGCTTTAAGATACAGATAACCTATTGAGAGTTACATCAGAGAGTCAAGTACGTCTGATTTAGTATCAAGAGTCTAATGCAGTGAAGATGCAATACTGTTAACAAGATAATCGACCTCTTGCAGGAAAAAAAATGCACACCTTTTGGATGTACCAGAATTTATCAGCAGTCTTATGAGGAACAACAGGAAACGGTTGTTGATGCTAAAGATTGTGTCAATAAATTCTTCCTTTTTCCAACCCGGCCTGTAAAGTTGTTATCTTTTATGTTCATTTCAACTCAGTTTTATTTATATAGTGCTAGCAGTCATCTCAAGTTTATATTGTAAATATTGTAAAGTAGAGACCCTACAATAATACAAGAGATCCCATAATAATATATTAATAATCTGTTCATTAAGCACATGACTAGTACAGCTTTTGGGGGGTTATTCTTTAAGTCAGATGGTGTTTGTGTGAAACTGAAACGTAAATTATTCTGTTTTTTGTTTTTTTAATTAATTTGTTTCACTGCATATAACCTGCATTTTATATATATATATATATATATATATATATATATATATATATATATATATATATAATATACACGATTAGAGCTGAAGTGAATTGTTAGTTTATGTGCACTTCACTTCACATATTAAGGCAGTATTTTAGGAAATATGATTTCTCAGGTATAAGACAGTAAAAGCTAACTTTATATGAGTCCTTGTAGTGTGTCCACTATAAACCTGAGTGCTAACTATGGTAGAGAGGAGTCGAATTACTGTTTTTGGCATAGTATTTGTGGAGAAGGGAGTAGTATGTTTTGTCATTTTGATTTATTATTTTGTTATTATTGGTATTACTGTCATTACTGTTGCATCATAAACATATAGCAAGCATATGTATACAAGAAGTATTGATACAAGAGGTATTGATATTGCATTCAAATGTTCAAATATATTGGTATCATATTAGTCTTTATTACAGGTCCAGTAAGAACCACTTTAAACTGTTGAGTTGAATCTATAAACCGAAACGAGACAGGAAGTTATAGGCTTTTGAAGTTGCAGGTTTTGCAGAAGTGAAACCGAAAGCAGAGTGAGCATAAGCCAAAGAGTAGGGTGTTTATTATGCATTTATCTTTGATTTAAGCTTTTAGTAGAGGCTTTTGATTAAAACATTTATTCAGTAGATTACATATATATTTCCAGTTAGGTTATTATATGTAAGGATGAGCCTCTGTTCTGGTGAAAGGTCAGAAGTGTAACGGGTGAGATGTGAGAGCATTTAAGGCGAGACACACATACAGACACAAATAGTGAGAGGTCATGACACGTCGCAGTACACACAGCATGCAGCGCCCTCATGCGTGTACGCACACACAGATAGACTCATTTAGTAGGTAAGAGTTTATGACTGCAAAGTTGTGCATGAGTGACATTTTGTACAGGAAGTGCACCTGATGTTCCAGGAAGATAAGCCTGGGCAGGATGGAGACAGGAAGCGCTTGGCGTCGACCCGAAGAAGATGTTCTGTTTTAGACTATGTTAAGAGTCATTGTGGTTTTGGAGTGACGTATGCTTTGTTTAAATCTGCCTAGCAACAGAAAAGGGGGCTGTACTATCTTAACCCTATAAAACTGTTGTCTGAATATGGTAAAGACAGTTCAATACTGATTGGGTTGTTGAACTCACACATGTGTTCATTAAAATGTCGTCTAATTGCACACTGGACCGGATCTGTGGTTATTTATGGATTCCTCTCTCAACATTGAACCCTAACATATTTCAAAACAAACAACATGTGAATCTTATTTAATGGTATAAGATGTTGGTGACTATGGTGCATCCAAATCATTTTTTTCACAAAATCACTGCGCTCTTATGTTTCTTTCTTTTTGTTCACAGCTCTAAATGGTGGACTGGAGAATTATTTATCACATAAGACACGATACTGCTGGTATTTTTCTATTTGCTGTGAAATTTATTAGGTTTTTGATCCTATAAGTCAACTTGATTCTGCCACTGTTACACCGGCTCCAGCTACAGTCACACAAATACCATGATAATCCAATTTCAAAGTCTAGCAGTGACTTTAATGTCACAAAAACCAGGCAGTGAATGGCTGAAGGATATTTTTATGTTGCCTCCTATTCAGAATTTCATCAGAGAAGCTGCTTCGAAAAAGTATGAAATTGTATGTCTATTTACCACTAATAAGTAGGAAGGGTTATACTTGACCCAAATTAGTGTCACTAAAGTGGAGGAGAGGAAATGGTGTGTCACAAATTTAGAGGATCATCATTTAGCCTGAAGAAATAGTTTGCTGCTTTATAAGAAAGCCCTCCGCAAAGCCAGAACATCTTACTATTCATCACTGATTGAAGAAAATAAGAACAACCCCAGGTTTCTCTTCAGCACTGTAGCCAGGCTGACAAACAGTCAGAGCTCTACTGAGCCAACCATCCCTTTAACGTTAACTAGTAATGACTTCATGAACTTCTTCACAAATAAAATTCTTATCATTAGAGAAAAAATTACCAATAATCATCCCACAGATGTAATATTATCTACAGCTACTTTTAGTACCATCGATGTTAAGTTAGACTCTTTTTCTCCAATTGATCTTTCTGAGTTAACTTCAATAATTAATTCCTCCAAACCATCAACGTGTCTTTTAGACCCCATTCCTACAAAACTGCTCAAAGAAGTCCTGCCATTAATTAATGCTTCAATCTTAAATATGATCAACCTATCTCTAATAATCGGCTATGTACCACAGGCCTTCAAGGTGGCTGTAGTTAAACCTTTACTTAAAAAGCCATCTCTAGACCCAGCTGTCTTAGCTAATTATAGGCCAATCTGTGTTAATAGACCTCTCTGCATTGAATCATATCTGTTATTAATCTCTGTCTCTCTTCCACAGCATGTCTTCATCCTGTCTTCCTTCTCTCACCAACCAATCACAGCAGATGGCCCCGCCCTCCCTGAGCCTGGTTCTGCGGAGGTTTCTTCCTGTTAAAGGGAGTTTTCCTTCCCACTGTCGCCAAAGTGCTTGCTCATAGGGGGTCATATGATTGTTTGATTTTTCTCTGTATGTATTATTGTAGGGTCTACCTTACAATATAAAGCATTTGAGGCAACTGTTGTTGTGATTTGGCGCTCCATAATTAAAATTGGATTGAATTGAATTGAAAGCAGGAACAGTCAGGTAAGTCAGGAACTATTCCAGGAAGCATCATGAACAAAAAGTTTAAAAATGTATTTATGTAGCACCAAATCACAACCACAGCTGCCTCAAAGTGCTTTATATGTTAAGGTAAAGATCCTACAATAATACAGATAATAACAATAACAATAATGTACCTTAGAGTAGAAGTCAATTTAACCATGCATTTATACAATGCTTAAAGTGCACTTTAAGTACTTTACTTACTCGTCTGTGGCGAGTTTATAATCACAAATGAGCCTAACATTTACAGAAAGAACAAGCTTACAGTTACATTAAGGGTGATTGTGTCATTAGCCAGGCTCCAAGTTGCTGCACATCCATCACAACAGCTATGTTATAGCTAAAGTAGATACTAAGTGAGGCTGAATGAGACACACAGGGCGGTTCTGGTCAAACTGACAGTTTGGAAATATCTTTTTGGGGATATTTGATGTTTTGATGAAACCGTTTGCTTTTAGGACCACCACTAAAGAACAACACTATATCTCAGACACACCGGCAGCTTTGACAAAACAACTGAAAATTAACAGAGAAAGTGCAGCTCAGAGCGGTTCAAAAGCTGACTAATTAACATGTGCTAATTGCTACACCTTGGCAGTATTTGTGTCCTACTCAACAGCTTTCCTGTCAGAATGACGCAAGTAACCCATGAATAGTGAAGGTATAAAACACACAGGTTTATGTATTAGTCATCAAACACTCACCATCAAACGTGAGTGTTGGAGTGTTACAACACAGTAAAGAGCCAGAAGTAGCCTCAAGCACAAAATACATGAAGAGTCAGCTCTTATTTTTGTTTCATAGTCACTTGTTTTGGATCACACATGACCCCCCTCGCCTTTGAACAAGCTAGCCAACTTCCTGTTTTTCGTTATAAATGATATACGATGAATAAAATTTCCTATGACAGATTTGCCAAAAGTTCATGCCATTTCAGGTGCATTTAAATGGAAATGTTATTACAACCAAAAAATCCTTTGTAATAACTCACAGAATAGCTTGTGATGTTATTCATATGGTACTGTTAAGGCGGTCGAGGGCCAGTACAAAAACTGAACCCAAGTGCAGAAAAACCCCGGAGCAGAGACAGCAGAAAGTTTAACTACTTTTATTGACTACAACTTTTATTGGAAAACTTGGTGTGGGTACGTGGCTCACTAGATGTGGACGAGGGGAGGGGAGGGGAGGGGGTAAATGAGTCTGAAGTGGGGAACTTGGAGCGTGGCTGGTACTGTCTAACGATCGCACTGAGGAGAGAAGAGAAAGGGGTTAGTGAGGCAATGGCTACTGAGTTCAGGAGCTGGTGATTATAACTGACTGACTGCTTATGCAGGTGGAGAGTTGAGCCTCTAGCGGAGGTGATATGAGTCTGGGTGAGCTGAATGCTATGAAAGGAATGACCTGAGTTCCAGAGGCTCCAATGAGTAGCGGAGGCAGGATGGCAGGCCGTTGAAGCACTGAGAGGTTTCCAAACGAGGCTTAGACTTTTCCAGAGATCCGAAGCCGAGCGGATTTCCAGGTAGCTGCAGCACAAGGAAAACAAGGTAAGTAAATTCTTAAATAGCAATATCAAACGTTAAAGGAACCAACTAGTAACGTTGAATGGTTGACAAACTAGCGGTGAGGCGACGTTGAGGTGGTGCTTAAGTCTCCCGGGCCTGATTGCCTCAAACCCAGCTCCAGGTGTGCGAGACAGCTGAATGAAAGTCCTACCCAGGGGCCAATACCAGGTGGTTCAGGAGCCTTGTGGACCCGGACTGTGACAGGCATTTGAAAATACCAGGCTGAAATATAAACTGGCTTTTATGGACCTTCCAAATATTAATGTGCCTTTAAAGACCTGTGTGCATTATGTTGTAGCAGTTTTCTTATTACATTTCCAGAAGGTCCTGCATGTCGTTAGACTCGTTGTCATGTTGTCAGAATTGTTTTTCTTTCATGATGTGACATCTCAAATTGGAGTCCAATGTTCACTAGAAGAAATCTCTGTCCTCCTCTCATGAAACCTTGAACTATTTTAATGTGTTTAATTTCAAGAACTGGAAAAGGAAATAATGAATCGGACAGAAATAGGACATTGAAGGATGTTTATTGATAATGTTTCTATAATTTATACAGCTCACCAGAAGCTCTGTAGGGTGTGCCTGTTATGTGAAGTCTTTACAGGGTTTCATGGCATGTTCATCCAGTGATAGACCGTGCTCAGTGTGTGTGTGTGTGTGTGTGTGTGTGTGTGTGTGTGTGTGTGTGTGTGTGTGTGTGTGTGTGTGTGTGTGTGTGTGTGTGTGTCTTTTAATCTTGTAAAATATGTATCCGGGTTATCATCTTAAAGAGAGAACAGTAATAATGTGATGTTTTTGTGGGGTGGGGGATCTTTCCTTGATTTGGAAGAAGTGTCAACAGCAGACCTTCAAGCAAAACACACAACCTGGAAGCCTGTGACATATTTTACTCAGTAGGTGTACACTGACACTGTATATACATATGTATTTAATGTATTTTAAAGGGTAATTTTTAGTGAGGTTGTGGGCACTCATTAGTTGTGTGCATGAAGAAATCTTTCAGTATTTTCTTACATGAATATGTTTGTATTTAACTGAAAAATTCATAACTGCCTAAGACCATGTGGACACACTCGAAAACCAGACTGTCTTAGAAAATTTAAACTCAGATGTTTTATCTAACTGTGTAAATAACACAATATATTAAATGGAGATTTAGTTTATCTCTTTTATCTCTTCTGTTCTATATATACCAACAGGCAAACCTTTGACTATGAAACCTCACCAAATCACAGATAAAACACTACAAAAGACTAGAAAAGTTCCAGACATTTTATAAACAGTATCAAAGATCCCAGCTCAGTTGTAAATGCTCCGCATATTAAAATTGATAGATTAAAATGTTTTTATTCTAGTCTAGTTTCTTGATAATATCCCACTATGGCTGGAAAAACAATAAGACTACAGATAGAAGAATCACTGAACTTCCTCTGAATGGTGTCTGGGTGAGGTGTCCAACCGGAAGGAGACCGTGAGCAGACCCAGGACATGCTTACAGGACATGATTACATCTCCTTGTTTGTTTGAGAACACCTTGGTGTCCCTCAGAAGAGCTCCTGTCCCCATGACCTGACTCAGGATAGGCAACAGAAAATAGCTGTATGAATATATATAGAGCAGGCTTTTATTTAGACTGACCTTTGTTTCCGGTTCCATTTTTCTTAAAGTTCGTGCATTATGCATTTCAGATTAAAGCCTTTGCTGAAAGACAAGACTAGAGTCAGTCAGTGGAAAATCTGTAGGCATGTTCTTTTTCATCTTAGGTTTCATGAGGATTTAACTGTATGGCTGTCACGACCTGCAGGATCGGCAAGGCGCTGATCAGAATCTCCCCACTCCTAGCTCTCCTTTTCTTCTCTCTCCCCTCCTCTCTCCCTCTATCTCCCCCGTTCTCCCTCTCTCCCGTTTTGCCGGGGCGGAACTCATGGTGGGTTCACGCCCTTGGTCCACGCCTTCCTGGATTGGGAACACCTGGGCCTCATCAGATCAGCTGGTACTTTAGAGGGAGGAGGTCAGCTGTTCAACACTGGATTGTTGTGAAGACTCTAGTCAGTACATGTCGAACTCAAGTTTCCCGTGCCTCCATCTCAGAGAATTAACGTGTGTTTCTGTGTTCCTAGATTCCCCGGACCCGTCCCCGTGTTTCCCCGTGTGGAGTGTGGAAGGAGTGACTGGTCGCTAGTGGAGAGAGAGAGGTTGAACTGAGCGCGTGTGTGATTCCCCCGTTTTCCCTGGAGCCCTGGAACCCAGCCCCTCACGTCTTGTATATAGCACTAACCCCGCACTGTCTGTAAATACACTTGGCGAAGACCTGTGTATTTGTGGATCCTCAAAGCAACCCGTGACAATGGTGGGCTTAACTTTGGCATTCCTCAGTGTTATGTATTTGGTGAAATCAGTTTATATTTTTGTGGTACTACTTTCTGTGTAAAGTAGAGAACACCAAGTGTGGTGTATGTGCGCATTGATATGCCTGTGCTTTTCCACAACATGGTTAATAAAGTAAATTACTAACAACCAAAAAGGTGTTATTACTTTACCCGTTAAGTTATAAGAGTGAACATAACACTCAGACTATCCTTTCACAACCTATTTTTGTGGTGATATACACTAATGGTCATAACAGATATTTCTCATTTACCCTGTTGGTTTGTTTCTGAAACATTGACACAATGGACCCTTGCTTTTTGAATGATTTCATAAAAGGATGCACTGATATAGACAATATTTGCCTTGGTGGCAGATTTTGGTATATCAGGCAATAAAAAAAACTTTACTGTCAGTGTTTGCATAAATAAAAAAAATTAATTTCATAAAATTTCTTTTTTTATATATATTAAAGATTTTTTTAAAGAAATAACAAAAACACATTTTGATATCAAAGTAGAATTTCACAATCAGTGCATCCTCAGTGTTATCACTCAAGCTGCCAAGTTGTTACAAAGCTCAAGCAGTTCATATTTCTGCATTGCTCAGTGTAGCATTTAAATGCCACATATGACTCAATGCCCCACACATGGATCCTGGAATGCTTAAAACTATATAGGATCAACAGGATCCTGAGAGCCTTCATTGGAAATTCAATGGGGAACATCACAAGAGGTCAACTTTAAGCCAAATGCACAAGTCACCATGAAGTGCAGGTTTTACCATTTTCTTCCACTTATCTGGGGCAGCAGCTTAAGCAGAGACCCCAGAACTCTCTCTCCCTAGCCATCTCCTCTAGCTTGTCCCGGGGGACATAAGGCGTTCCCAGGTCAGTCGTGCAATATAATGACTCCAGTGTGTCTTGGGTCTGCCCCAGGGCCTCCTCCCAGTGCCCAGAACACTTCACCCAGGAGGTGAAAAGAAGGAAAGTCTGCTCTACTGTGAGCTCCTCTCGGATGACTGAGCTCCTCACCCTATCTCTAAAGAAGGGACCAGCCACTGTGCGGAGAAAGCTCATTTCCAACGCTTGTATCCGTGAACTCATTCTCTGCTCAGAATCAGGAAAAACAGCACAATTTCCACAACTAATCTGCTGACAGAGAAACTTCGGAGTCTGGGTTTGTTAACTCCCCCAGACCCCCAACGAGGCAGCGAGGCGCAGCCAGCTGAAACGCAAGCACTGCGCACGTAAACAAAAGTGAGGAAAGTGTGCCGGTGCTAGCGCTAGGCTAAAGGCTAACCTGTTCCAACCAGCACTTCTATCCATCCTGCTCTCCAAGGTTCGCTCCCTGGATAGTAAAATGGATTATCTGTGGCTCCAGCATTCGACCCAGCGTGAAGTTAAGAACTGTTGTCTTTTCATCCTCACAGAAACATGGCTGAACGCGGACATTGCTGATTCGGCTATCCAGATAACCGGGCTAGTATTCTATCGAGCCGACAGAGAAGCCTCCTTGTCTGGTAAGAGCCAGGGCGGTGGTTTGTGGATCTACATCAACAAACTGTGGTGCTCGAACTCTGCTGTAGTGAGTCGCCACTGCTCACCACAGGTGGAGTTTTTAATTGTAAAGTGTCGCCCGTTCTACCTTCCGAGAGAGTTTTCCCCGATACTTATTATATCATTGTATCTTCCACCAAATGCTAATGCTAACTTGGCACTAGCAGAACTGTCTCATGCTATCAACGAGCTCCAGACTGCGCACCCGGAAGTTTTTTTTTGTCATAGCCGGCGACTTCAACCACGCGAATCTGCCTGGGTAATGTTTACACCAACGTGCGCGGGGCCTACAAGGCAGCTGTGCGCCCGCACATCAGCTGATCTGACCATGCCACTGTGATGCTGCTGCCCACGTACACATCACTGCTGAAATGCACAAGACCAGCCAGAAAAACCATCAGAGTCTAGCCAAGTGGGGCTGTCTCAGTGCTTCAGGACTGTTTTGAGTGTACAGACTGGAACATGTTCAAAGAGACAGCCACCCAAAATGGCTTCTTGGACCTGGACGAGTTCACTGAATCTGTGACCTGCTACATCAGTAAGTGCGCAGAGGATGTAACGGTCTCCAAAAACATCACCACGAGAACCAATGAGAAGCCCTGGTTCACTGCAGCAGTACGTGCATGTCTGAGAGAGAGAGATGCTGCTTTCTGTTCTGGAGATAAAACAGCTTTCAGAATAGCCAGAGCCAACCTTTCTCGCGCCATCTGAAAAGGCGGCCGAACAGATCGACCAAGGATGCTATGCTTCCACTGCACTTCACCTCTCCCTCTCCCACCTGGACAAGAAAGACACCTATGTCAAAATTCTGTTCATAGACTTTAGCTCAGCATTCAGCACCAGTATCCCCCTGTTTGACAAACTCAGCAAGTTGGAACTGAGCACCTCTCTCTGCAACTGGATACTAGATTTCCTGTCAGAGAGGCCTCAGTCCGTCCGGATCGGCGATAACATCTCCAGCACCATCAGGCTGAGCACAGGAGCTCCTCAGGGTTGTGTTCTCAGCCCACTGTTGTTCACCCTCCTGACACACGACTGCACCGCCCTACACAGCTCAAACCACATCATCAAGTTTGCTGACGACACAACCGTGGTTGGACTCATCAGCAGCAATGACGAGTCAGCGTACAGAGATGAGGTTCTGTTTTCTGGTGCAGTGAAAACAACCTGTCACTGAATGTGGACAACACCAAGGAGATGATCGTCGGCTTCAGGAAGACTCGCTCCACTCACATACCACTCAGCATCAACAGTTCCACGGTAGAGACTGTTAACAGCACCAAGTTCCTGAGAGTTCACACCTCAGACGACCTCACCTGGACCACCAACACCACCTCCATCACCAAAAAGTCCCAGCAGCACCTCCACTTCCTGAGACACCTGAAGCAGGCCAACCTTCCTCCTCCCACCCTCACCATGTTCTACAGGGGCACCATAGAGAGCGTTCTGACCATCTGCATCTCTGTGTGGTTTGGAAACTGCAAAGTTGGCGACCTCAGCCAGCTACATCGGATCATCAAAGCAGCTGCCAAGATCATGGGAACATCTCTGCCTCTGCTACAGGTTATCTTCCACAAGCGCTGCATCAGTAAAATCTGCTGCATAGTGCTTGACCCCTCACACCCCTCACTAGGGATGGGTATCGTTTAGGTTTTATCTGATACCGGTTCCAAACCGGTACTTTTGAAACGGTGCCGGTGCTTAAACGGTGCTTAAAGAATGGAGAACACAAACTTTGTCCAAAATCCTCTTATGTTTTTATTTTTAGCAGTCTCTTTTTTCTGTAAAATGATAACCAAGTTAGCCTTTTCTGCTGATACAACATACCTCCTTTGGTTGGAACCGGTGCTTAAACAATGGAAAACACAAACTTTGTCCTAAAACCTCTCATGTTTAGCTGTTTTTTTTTTGTAAAAAGATAACATGTTTGTCTTTTCTGCAGCTATAGGGCATATATGGTTTCACTCTATCAAACAAGAAGACAGCCGCATGTAACTACCACGGTGTTTGCTAGTTCACCTTACGTGCATTAATTTAATAACATGGTTAGCGTACTCAACATAAATTACACACGAACAACATTAAGCTACTCGCCCAGAGAAGAACGGCTGCTGCTGCCATCATCATCCGTCACCATTTCTGCTACGCTGACAGGGCTATAGGATCCAGGACTCTACTCTTCGGGTTCTTGGGGGATGTTGCTAACTCCGGGTCCGATAACAGGCACCACACCCGCAGTAGATGTGCACGGTGTGAGGTCTCGCAGCAAGCTATCAAATACAGTGCATTTCTTGGCTTTTTAAAAAACGCTATGCGTCGCCAGGTGTTTCATCAGATTTGAGGAGTTACCTCCTTTGCACAGTATCACCTTGGAAAGGTAAAATGATTGGCTAGAATCCAAAGTGTATGACATCTCAGGAAAAAAAAAAGGCACCAAAATGTGCGCTGCTTTTCGGTCTGGTTACTACCGTTTATGTCAGAACCGGTGCCATAATGCCATTATGGCTTCCATCCGGCAGACACTATCGTAGCATTGGGGCCCCATCCTTTGCTGTTGTTAACCCCAAACAAGGTTACCAGAGGTGTCTGGTCACTTTCACAACCTCCTCAGGTGCCCTATCATCTCTGTCATTGCCCCCTTGCTCTTTGGTCAACAGAAGTACTTTATCACTACCCTCCTGTGTTACTGGAGCCCCATCCATGCCAGCCAGAATGAGTGCAGTCAGGGAAAAAATTATTTGGTGTTTTATTCAGTTTGCCCACTAACAAAAAAACTTATCAGTCTGTCACGAGATGATAAAGGAGGATCCAATCGCAGGCAGTCATGGAGGTGTGAAGGTGGTTTATTGAGCACAAAGCACAAGTGGAAAAACGGCAAACAGAGATCACACTAAACTATACTGGAAACAACTAAACTACTGAATACGAACCAGAACTCAAACATGAAGCAGGGTAGACAACGGTACATGATGGTGACGGCAGGGAGAACACACGAATGAGACATGGAGGATACACAGACGGACCAGCAACTACAATGACTGAAGACGCGACTTAAATACACACAGAGAAACACAGGGAGATTACACACAGGTGGTGGACACAGCTGGGAGTAATTAACGAGACGAGACAAGGGGGGTAAACTGAACGCACTTACATGAGACGAAGACCTTCACAATAAAACAGGAAACCCGAGCACTATACAAGGATGCAGACTCGACACTGAGGGGCGGACAGAAAATAATACATGAAACTCAAACAATAGACATCATCATAATCATCATGTCCACAACAAAAAAACAATCCCAGATGCAAAATTAAACCAAAGCATAATAAACTCAAAATACTGGGTCCAACGGACCCAGAACCGTGACACAGTCTATAATTTCAATGGTAGGTTTATTTGAACAGTGAGAGACAGAACAATAAGAACAACAAAAAAATCCAGAAAAATGCATTTCAAAAAAGTTGTAAATTAATTCACATTTTCATGAAGGAAATAAGTATTTGATCCCTTTTCAAAACTGATTATTTCTGTATTAGTGGGCAAAATCAGCAGGCGTTCAAATAATATTTTCCCTGACTGTATATGGCCATGTTTCTAAGATTTTGAGAGCTGAGTACAATAATAGTTTTATCTGAATTTAAGGGCAGGAAATTAGAAGGAATTCAGACCTTTATGTCTTTAAGACATTCCTGCAGTTTAACTAATTGGTGTGTGCCATTTGGCTTTGTGAATAGATAAAGTTGGGTAACATCTGCATAGCAGTGAAAATGTATGCTATGCTTTCCAATAATACTGCTAACTGAAGCATGTATTATGTCAGTAAAATTAGTTCTAGTGTGGAACTCAGTGATTTCTTGATTTTTAAAACTTGTAGTGTTATTATGAGAAGGTAGGCAACAGACAGCATAAATTCACACAAGTAAAAATAAAATCAATGTTCAATATACTGTACCGCACAGCAACACTCTCCCATCCACCTTCCCATCCCAGACAAACCCACAATAATTATCAATGACCTGGGAGGTAGGGATTTTTGTTTTTGAATATCAGTAGACTCGTTTTGGCCATATGGGTTTTGCAGCCTTTCCTGACTCAGGATCAGACAAGCAGAGATGCATATGGGGATTATTCTGAAAACAAACAGGATAATAGGTGATTGCAGAGGACGTCCTGCTCCACAGATCTGTGATGGTTGAATAATGAATCTGCTCAAAGTTCACACTGACAATTAAAGACAAGGTGATGCAAAGGACTTGAAAGGTCAGCTAGCAGGGTCCTAAGGCTGTCAGGCATGCAGATGTACTTTAATTCTATCAGTTACAATCCTAAAAAAAACAACTAATGTAATGCTTTAGTAATTCTGTTCTGGAATTATAAACTTGAGCAGAAGAGAGAAATTACGCCATCCACATTCACATGTAACTTATTGGCCCAACAGTGTGAATCCATGTGCATCAAAAGTAAATGGCCTGGTACTTATTTAGAACCTTTTTACTTATTTTGACCACTCAAAATAGTGTCTACAAACAGAGTGCTTTTGTCCATACCTAAACACTTTTTTACTCTAGCACTTACACACACTCCAATGAATGCATTGGGGACAATTGGGGTTCAGTATTTTACCTAATGGTAATAATAGAGATGAGGCCATTTACCTTTTGGGGATTGAGCCACCACCATTCCAATTAGTCAGCAGCCCACTCTACCACCTTAGCCACAGCCACCCTAAATTCTTTACTTTTTGGTAATGTAATGTTAATTTACAAAATTAATTAATACAAAAGGAAAAAACAAGATTGCAGTGGCTGTTCGGAAATTTGGAGCGTATGAGAAATGGGACACACACCCCCATAGAGGGCATTCATCCCCTCAGTAAAAACCAAGGTGTGGAGTGAATCATGCCACAAATGGTTCATCTCAGACCTTGACATCCACAGATTTTTGGTGATTGGATGATCTGATGATTGGAAATGGACTTTGGTGGCATCTGTCACAGACATACCGGATCTAAGACACAGTGAGCAAACACATGAATTGTAGTCAGTAAATCTGCCAGTTAATTCTCTTATCCAGCCATCACTGAAGCGGACTGCACTGCTCTGGTTAGACCCATGAGCTGTGCCATCCTGGGAGAGGCAGCCTCGAAAATGACAGCAGTAAATTAGTCTCACTGAGATATAAGAAGACTGGACTGTGCATTTACCAGCAACAATAGGTCTGCTGTTTTAGTCATAATCCAGCTATCCCTTGGCATCACCAGGAAGAGGAGTCAGAAACATTGTTGCACCAATTTTCCCCTGTTATCCTCCCAACAACCTAAAAGAGCCTATGCAGCATGTAGTAAATATTGATATTTAATTTATGGATAGGCAATTGCAGGGTTTGTGGCAGAAGCACATAGAAATACATGTGATCTGTGAAGTATCTCCAGGCATGCCTATGAATGTTGTCTATTGCCAGAACATTGACTACCACTCCGTTGTCACAGTCAGTGCACCAACTAAGGGGCATCTGTTGTTTGATCAGTTACCTTTGATTCTGAATTTGCAAATGGAATAAAGAATCTCAAAGTGATTTTAAAGAGGGAACTGGGTAAAAACAACAACAGACTGTGTGACTGATCTTTTGAAATAATCTCCTTAAATCTCATTTCTATTCAGTGGGCCAGGTGACATGACTGCTTGGTTTATGTGAGAAGCCGTTTCATTAGAAGGAACTGTCAAAATGCCAGACAGCAACAGGTGGCTAATATAATCTACTCAACAGCAAACAATATTTGAGAAGAGAGAGTGTCTGTGTGTACTGGCGTGTCAGTATCTCTGTCCCTCTTTGTTATTTTCACCCTCTACATGTAAAAGTGTTCTTAGTTTGTATGTTGCCCCAACAACCCCTTCATGCATAGTGGTCACTACAGAGAACAGCTATTGAAAAGCTACTCTCTTGTATATGTATGTGTTTTACTATTATAGTTCCATATTAATCACCACAGTGGAAACTTGTGCATCATCCCATACACTGCTTCCTAATGGCCAGTGATGGGAAGTGCAGTTTATTTGAATAAAAAACCAAGATGGCCAAAAGGAAGTCAGAAATGCTGAATATCTGTGGAATGCTTTTAAATTCTTCCATAGCAGGACACCCTTGCAAGTAGAAAAAATATATTAGCATCAAGTTATATGTAAGGATTAATATAATTGTTAAAATGTCCAAATATTTTTTTATATTTTGAGAAATTTGCGATTAATGACAGACGCCATTCATCATTGACTTTATTTTAACCCTCTGTGGTCCAGGGTATAATTGGCCATTTTTGACCACTTTTGATTTTACCTCTGTATTTCACCTTTAAAAACTGTTTATCTTGCCTGGTTTGGTATCATTATTTTCAACCTCAAATATTTGAAATTTTAGTTATTTTTTCATTTTGACATACTATATTAGCACAATTGATCTAAATTAAGACAAAAAAATTCAAAATCAGAGTAGAAAAAAGTTATATTTTTTACTGTACAAACCACAAACATGTTTAACCAATCATTTTCATAACTTGAAATGCAAATAGAAATTGTACATTTCTATAAATTATGGACAAGTTTTGCAAACAACAAAGTTATATGGTAGTATTTACCTAAAAATGCAGCCAAGGCCTCAGGCGTTTTTTATATAACCATTTAAATCTATTCACAGAACAATCTGGCGTGTTGCATCAAATAAGAAGGCACACAAATTATTTGTGCCACTCCAAAAAAATAGTTTGTGTCCACAATAAGACAGAGGAGAACACCACAGGCCTAAACCCTGGAAGTCTGACAACAGGAGGTGTATCAGTCCTGTTTTCCATGTGGGGATAGCGTTTACACTGGAATATGCCGTTGGTGGCTGTTTTGGAGCAAATGTGACATTCATTAGTATAACTGAATGTCACCCCCAGAGGGTTAACTGCAGTTCATACCGTTACTGTAACATTGCTAAAAACATCGCTGTTTTTGATTAACCTGATCTGCAGTGACATTTTTAGTGTAAATCAATTGATATTTGTTGTTAGAATATAATTAACAATTTTCATTAACAAAACAATGTTTTTGCATATTGATAAAGTGAGGAAATATTAGCGTCTTTATATCTAGTAGTAGAGTTCAAGTACAGCTTGTGATATGAAGGCCTACAGGACAGTGGAGTATATACCATCTGAGTCAGCTGATGATGCCAGTGGCAGTGATGATGAATGGCTGCAAGAAAAACAAAGAGATGGATCAGGATTAGTCACTGCTCGCAGTAATGATGGCAGATCTGAGGATGCTGATGTAGCTGACGATGCACCACCAGATATTGTAATACTTTTCAAAGCAATGGAAAAATGTTGAATCTAGCTCCTGGCTGATCAGCTGGGCTTGCAGCTTGGTTACAAGTTGAACAGCCACAAGAAGTACCCTCCATGGAGAAGGACACTAGAGGCCAAAATCAAGTTAGCGTAGAGGATGTTAGCCAACTATCGGAGCTACAGAAAAGTGCAATGAAGAAGGTGCCTAAGAAGTACAGCAAGCTGAACAGAGGCCTTAGAAACCAAGCAAAGACTCACAGACTTTGCCAGCCGCTTGAAGAGGTACACCAGAGAGATAGAAGGCAGGAGACTAAACCAACTGTTCTCCACAGAACCAGCCAAGGTGTACTCTCAGTGGCAAGGGAACAATATGAGAACAGTGAGAGCATATAGGAGAAGGATGCAACCCATGACGGCAATGCTCAGTGGCTAGTGGATCTAAAAGCAGACCACAGCAACCTCCCTGAACAGGATCAAGTAACCATCACCGTGGCAGATATCCAAGAAAGGGTCTCCAGTATGAAGATTTGGAAAGCACCAGGCCCCAATATGGTTCACGCCTCGTGGTTGAAGAGGCTGACTGCACTCCACGAGCGTCTGGCAGTACAAATGAACCAGCTGCTAGTCGATGAGGGACACCCAGAATGGCTAACCGAATGCCAGACAGTCCTGATCCCCAAGGACTCCCAGAAGGGACAGGTCCCATCCAACTACTGGCCAATAACCTGCCTCAGTACCACGTGAAAGCTCCTGTCAGGCATCATAGCGGCTAAGAAGAACAGGAATATGGCCTAATACATGAGCGGGGCACAGAAAGGAGTTGGCAAGAATACCGGAGACGCAAAACACCAGCTACTGGTAGACCAAGCAGTCAGCCAAGACTGCAAGACTAGGCTGACCAACCTGTGCACTGCCTGGATTGATTACAAAAAGGCCTATGACTCATACCTGGATCCTGGAATGCCTAGAAGAACAACAGGACCCTAAGAGCCTTCACCAAGAACTCAATGGGGATGTGGGGAACAACACTAGAGGCCAACTTCACCATCAAGTACTCTACCAAGGAAATGCTCTGTCCCCACTGCTGTTCTGCATAGGCATGAGGCTGAGTCAGATCTTTGAAACCACTGGCACGGATACCGACTACAGAATGGAGCAATCATCAGCCACCTCCTCTACATCAAGCTGTATGCCAAGAGTGAACAAGACATCGATTCACTGATCCACACCACCAGGATACACAGCAACGGCATCGGAATGTCGTTTGGACCGGAGAAGTGTAGTTGGATGATAACATAGAGAGGGAAAGTAGTCAGAACTGAGGGGATCACACTGCCAGAAGGCAACATAGTAGACACTGAGGACATCTACAAGTACCTCGGGATCCCACAGGCAAATGGGAACCATAAAGAGGCCACTAGAAAAGCTGCAACCACCAAGTACCTGCAAAGCGTCAGGCAAGTCCTGAGTAGTCAGCTGAACAATAAGAACAAAATCAACTGACATCAAGACGAGGAAGGTCCTGACCATGCATGGAGGGTTTCACCCCAAGTCCAGCACCCTCAGGCTGTATGCTAAACTGAAGGAAGGAGGCCGGGGACTAGTGAGTGTCACAGTCCAGGATGAGACAATAAACATCAACAAATACATCAGGAAGATGGCCCCAACAGATCGTGTGCTCAGTGAAAATGTCAGACAGCAGAAACCCAAGAAAGAGGAGGAAAAGGAGGAACCATCATAGAAGGACAGGCCCCTGCACGGTATGTAACACCGGCAGATAGAGAAAGTGGCTGACATCCAGAAGCCCTACCAGTGGCTGGACAAAGCTGTACTGAAAGACAGCACAGAGGCACTAATCATGGCAGCACCTGTGTGTTAGCCCAGCGACAGACTGGCGATATACATACATATTTATTTAGTAGAATTAGTTTAGGTAACATCTATCTAAACTAATTCCACTAAAGAATTTGAATTTGACCACTCTGGTATTGACTGCAGTGGGTTGCAATCAGTAACACCTGCCAAAGTGAAGGCGATCTCTCTTCTATTTTTACAACAAGGATTTGCAACAAGGTAAATAACATCCAGAACAGGATGTCCAGGAGAGACTTTCCTGTAAAATATATGAAAGAACCTGTACATTTTAAAATATTTTTTGTACAGATTAACCCTCATTTAGCAATCGAGATCCTTCCATGGTGGTTTTGTTAATCATCACAAATATTATGGCTTCCTAAGTCAGTTTGTTTCTAATAATCCCACAACGATTGTTTTCTATTTCTGCTTTTATCCGTGGTTTTTAAAAATATAGATGCTTTGGATCATCATCATGTGTGCTAACTCTAATCCTACCCTGCATTTTGGGAGAACAGCACCAACCACTTCTAGCAATTGGTGCTTTGCAATATCAAACTAAAAGAAGGGGGGAATCCCAAATATCTATTGACATGATCAAAATGTATAACACTAAACTGAACTTAGAACATTATTCCTTTATTATGTATTATTTTTACATAGTTTAACAGTATATGTACCACATTTTTATTATCACATCATCAAATATTTAGAAAGCTCCAGTTTTATTTACAATAGAATGTCCACAAAATAGACTACATAAGCATGTGTATTTTCTACACTTTGATTTGTAGTGTAGGACTCATATCCATCTTTCAATAAAATCCATATAACTCCATGGCTAGGATTAAAAACTAGTATATAGTTTTTGGTATCACTTTCTATTACAGCTCTGTAATATAGGGGTAATAGTAGGGTAACAAGGGTGAAACAAGAGGGTAATAATGTGGTAAGTTCTAAGATATTAATATGCAATTACCAAAGTAATAACTACATAATATGCAAGTAATATCATGGTAGCAACAGTGGTTACAGTTAAGTAATATTACCCTGAAATTTATGTAATAGAATAATAAGAGCCCTCAAAGTGGGGGTAATAGTATGGAAATAGAGCTTGGTAATGAAGGGGTAATAGTAGGGTATTAAGGAAGAAACAAGAATGTAATAATGTGTTATTTCTAAGTTATTAACACTCCATGGTATTTTCTGTCTAATAAGCAGGAAACAGAGCTGCAAAATGCAAAACTGCTTGTTTCTTTTTAATAACATATGAATAACCTATTAAAACTAGCTTAAAGAAGTGTGGGTTTTTTTCTTAGAAATATCTTGGGTAGTTTCTGTGTAATAAGAGGGAAACAGAGCTGCAAAATGCAAAACTACTTAATAACTAGCCACCTTTTAGTACTTAGAAATACTAAAAGGTGGTTATACTAGATTAAGGGGGCAACAGCTCAGGTTTTTACAGCGTAAGTGATTGTAACTACAGCGTAAGTATTTTTTAAGTATTGCGTAATTCCATGGTAATTTCCCAGAAAAACAAACAATATTTCTTCATCATAAGTACCCTGTACTTTTTGGTTCATGGGCCTTATTATGGAGTCTTTTAAGTACAACATGAGTACTTTTAAGTACTGTTCTGTAGTAAGTTATTTTAAGACTCATCATTTTGGATCAGACCAATGACAGTGGTATCATCCATGAACTTTAGGAGTTTCACAGATTGTTCTCCTGAGGTGCAGTCAGTGTAGAGGGAGAAGAGCATGAAGGACAGAAGACACCCCTTGGGGAGGCTGGTCTGTGTGTGGGGTGTGATGCTCCTCAACCTCACCTACTGTTATTAAACCTCACCTAGCATTATTTTAGTGCCTCTATTCTGAGCGCATGTAAAAAAACATTTGCAAGTGCAAATGTTGTGTGTTGAGGAGAAAATGATTTTGAGTGAACAAAAGTTTAATTCGAGGGAACAAAATTCATTTCTGCGTGCAAGAAATGTATTTCAGTGTTTGCTATTATCCATATACACACACAATAACAGCCCCTCCACTGCAAAAACTCAAAATCTTACCAAGAGTATTTGTCTTATTTCTAGTCAAAATTATCTCATTACACTTAAAATAAGACAGAATCAGCTAAAGGGCAACATTTCAGCAAGCTAAAGGAACTTGTTTCAAGACAGTAAATCTTAAAACTAGACAATTTTCACTTGTTCCATTGGCAGATTTTTTTTTACTTAATACAAGATATTTTAGCTTGAAATAAGTGAAAAAATCTGCCAATGGAACAAGTGAAAATTGTCTAGTTTTAAGATTTACTGTCTGATTGGCTCTTTTAGTCTCCAATCAGCTTGCTACCTACTGTAGCCAAACCCAGGCAAATATCCCAGAATGCATTTCGTCCAAAACTCAAACGAGGCAGTTGGGGAAGAACGCAGAGTGGCGGAGTTTGAAATATTACTCTTTCTGGATCACAAAATAAACTTTTAAGATATTTTCAGGCGAGAATGTTGCTGTGTAAACTTCAAATACCTGTTCGATTTATCAAGACATGACATATTTGCAAAAGTGCTCTAATGTTTTTGGAGATGTCTGTTACCCACCAGCTGACTGCACAGCTGGACTGGCCCAGTGGCAATTTTTTGTTTTTATGGTTGTTTGTTTCTTTTTGTAATGATATAAACAATGAAAGGTGGTGGAGTTGCCAACTGGTCATGATCAACTCTGGGCTGGACCAATTACAGTACATCCGTATTGAGGTGAAAAGGAACGCAGTTTGTCTCGTACTTCAGCTAGAATTAAACAAAGACACAAAGCTGAAGTTATTCTGTCTTTACGCTGCACAGCTGACTCTTCTTCTCTCATTCTCTCTCCCTCCCTCTCCTGCTGCTACTTCAGTCATGAAACTGATCAGTGATCAGCTGATTGGCTTTACTGACGCAAGTCCCGCCTCTCTTGTTTGTTTATCGCCCACTTTGCGCCAGAAAGAGGAAACGATATATGTTGCGCTAAACTACAGCAGTACGTTAGCGTACTTTTCTTGCACGCAGAAATGAATTTTGTTCGCTCGAATTAAACTTTTTGTTCGCTCAAAATAATTTTCTTCTCAACACTCCTCAACTTGCACTTGTAAAAATTTTTTACATGCTCTCAGAATAGAGGCACTAAAATAATGCCATACTACTGCTGCCTGTCTGTCAGGAAGCTGATGATCTACTTACAGGCAGAGGCAGGTACAGTAAGCTGAAGGATGTCTTGGATTGAAGTGTTGAAGGTCAAGTTAAAGTCCACGAATAGGATCCTGGTGTACGTCCTAAATATGGGCTCCAGTGTCAGTGCAGAACTCCTTCCAGGCTTGGGAAGTGAATTAGGGGACTTGGTCTGAGATGATGTCAGCACAGATGCCATGAAGTTGGAAAAAAACATGGTCAGTGAGAAGCTGAGGTGTCTCCAAGGCAGAGGGAGGCTTGAGGAGAGTAATGAAATACACTACTTTGGAGAAATCATCAACAATGGTCAGAAGGTTGGGATTACCTGCCTCCAAAGAGAGGCTGGTTTCCTAAAATGAATACAGCATGCTATTTAATTCCTGGGCAGAGAAAGTAGTCACAGTTGCAGTTGTCACATAAGAAGCTGTCTGTGGAATGGTGCGAGGCTGCATGTCACTGTGACACCAATCTCTACCCATTGAATGGAGTTTAATGCAGGTAAAAAATGCAATAAAATTAATAGTAGATTTATTGCACTACAATATCAGTTAGTATAGAATAGATTAGTCTTCATTCCTGTCATAGAAGAGAGGAGAAGAGACGAGACGAGAATAAACCTTTATTATCCCACGAATGAGAAATTTGGGTGTTACACGGCTCTTATAACAAGGGGAATATAAAATATTAAAGGAAGACACAAAGTGGTCCTATATAAATCAGCAACTGAAGTTCGTATATACAGGTAACAATGTACAGAAATGTGTATAGAAAAATTGTACGGAGATATGTATAAAATTGTCACGGGCTGCGACGGCAGACCGTGGGGTTGTAGGGAAAGTAGGGCCCAAACGCGAGACTCTAGTGAAGGACAGTGGATTTATTTATGGTGAGAGGACAGAAACGACAACTATATACAATTCAAGCACTGTGACTCCTGTGACGATTCCTCTATGAATCCCACACAGTGCACGTGTCCATGGCAGTGAAAAGGTGACAACTCCAAAAACCCGATTCCACTCCATGATTTCCTCCTCTCCGACAACACTAGACAACAAAAAAGAAAAACCAAGTTCAATAGTCCAACCACTGCCCTAGTGGCAGCAACAGTTCTGGCGGCCGACCCAATGGACGGCAAAACAGGCGAAGCCCGCTGTGGGTCAGGCAGTGGTGGAAAAACAGTTCAGGTAGCCTACCTCGGGTCCAGTGGCAGCAACCGAGCATGTCAGGCGGCCTGCCACAGGTCCAATAGCGGCGGCGCTGCAGATCTGGCGGGCAGCCACGGATCCGGTGGCAGCAGAGTGACCACTCTGGTGGACTGCCACGGGCCCGGTGGCGGCGGCATTGCAGCTCTGGTGGCCCGCCACGGGTGCGGCGGCGGTGCAGCTCCGGTGAACAACAGTGTAGAATGGCCCGTGATCCCTGACGCGCTGGACGTGGACGGCGTGGAGGGCGTGGAGGGCGCGCTGGACGTGGAGGTACATCCGGCACACTGACCTTCAGCTCTGGCTGAGCGGGTCCCTCCGGCATGCTGAGTCCTTCCACAGGTAGCACGGGCTCCTCTGGCTCGTCGAGCTCCAGCGCGGGCTCCTCCCGCCCACCGAGCTCCTCCGGCTGCTGCGCGGGCTCCCCCCGCTCGCAGAGCTCCCCCCGTTCGCCGAGCTCCTCTGACGGCGGCGCGGGCTGTCCTCGCTCGCCGAGCTCCTCCGGCTGCGGCACGGGCTCTTCCCGCTCGCCAAGCTCCTCCGACGGCGGCGCAAGCCCCTCTGGCTCTCTGAGCACCTCCGGCTGCGCTACAGCTACTGATGGTAAATCCGGAGGTGAAGACGGTGATACGGTAGCGGCAGGTGGTGAAGATGATGGTAGAGTAGGTGATGTGGATGGTGAAGCCGAGAGTGCTGCGGTCGCTGCAGTCAGATGTGACGCTGGTGATAGTGGCGCGGCTGCCCCTCTGTTGGTCTTCCTTGGTCTCTTGTGTTCTGGGGGCCTCTGGATGTCTGGAGTCTTGATCTCCTCCATACCTGCTTCATGCCCTGGAGGACGGGGCAGTGGCCCCCCACACCCTCTAGCAGATCATTACATGAAGGAACCTTTTAAAAACAAGCGCGTTCATGCTCACAGGTGCACACACGGGTGATCACACACACAAACTACACCCTTTTTGGCTCCTACCTCAAAGCACACTGTGCGCTGTCGATCTCACGTGCTGCACAATAATGTTTAATATTTAGTATTTACTGTCATATTCCCATATATCATTGTGATGATGTTTATTACTCTCGTTTTCTTCTGCTTGCTTTCTTCTTTCTTTCTCAACAGGTGATCCAGGTGATCGATATATGTATTTTTTGTCTGCTTATTCTGTTGGTTTTGGTTTTGCCCTTTTTCCCGTCCCTCTTCTCAGCTGTTTTTCTTTCCTCTTTCTTTCTCTCCTTTCTTTCCACCAGTCAAGTCTGTCCCGTATTCAGCAAGTGAAAATAAAATAAACAATAAAAGGTGAATCAAATGGACCATTACGGCAAGGCTGGGATGGTCCATTTGGTAAAGTAAATCCGTTGGGCATCTTTCTTCGCCTTTAGACAATAATTCTGATGGCAAAAGAACCAAACGGGACAGGTTAAAAAAAAAAAAAAAAAAAAAAAAAAAAAAAAGATGTGACGCTGGTGGAGAAGTAGCTGCAGAGGGCGGAGGTGATGATGGTGTGGCAGCTACTCGCGGTAGACTGGACAGCGATGCAGGAACAACAGACGGGTGAAATGATGGCAGAGTAGGTCCAGCAGGCATATCGACCTCCAACTGAGGATGAGGATGAGAGGCTGACTGGACTAAAGACTGAGCTATAGGTAGCTGGACAGCCGACTGAGTTACTAGCTGGGCAGCAGACTGAGTTTCTAGCTGGGCAGCAGACTGAGTTTCTAGCTGGGCAGCAGACTGAGTTTCTAGCTGGGCAGCAGACTGAGTTACTAGCTGGGCAGCAGACTGAGTTTCTAGCTTATTCCCCCTTGTGGGCCTCGTG
Source organism: Oreochromis aureus (assembly GCF_013358895.1). Taxonomy (NCBI): domain Eukaryota; kingdom Metazoa; phylum Chordata; class Actinopteri; order Cichliformes; family Cichlidae; genus Oreochromis; species Oreochromis aureus. Next base: position 1,896,874 of record NC_052963.1, on the reverse strand, counting down.
TTACCAGTCACAGACTGGGCGCGGTCCTTGGGTTCAGAAGAAACTGTCTCTATTTCTCGTTTTCTAGCAGAAACCTTTTCACCGCCAACAGATTCTGTTTTACTCACTGCGGCTCCTTGTGCGGCTAGCCCAGAGTCAGCGGGTTCTTCAAAAGCCAGTGGAGTAAGAGGAAAGGTGGTATGACGACGGTGCGGGTGCCGTCTCCTCCGTGGAGGCGGGGCCGTGTTAAAGGAAACTGTCTCCTCCTGTTCATCTGCGATTAGATTCTTAATGACAGGTTCTAGAGAAACAATTGAGTCCGGTTTACTCACAGCGGTGAAGAACACTGTCGGACCATCGCCGGCTGGCCCGGCTGAAGCTGCTGGAGTGGGTTGAGGTGAAATGGGGTGAGCTAATGGCTGAACTGGCTGAACTTTGCTGATGGTGGAGTGAATGGTGGCACAGCAACAGCAATTGGTTGAGCAGAGAGAGAAGCAGTCAGTAGGGGTAAAGGCAGCGAGATACAATCTGTAGCAACACTCTCTATCTCCGTCACAGCGAGAGAATTTAATACACTAATGGAGTTCATTTTACTCCCAGCGGCATCCACAGCTGCTGGAGTGGGTAGTGGAGTGGAGGCTGCTGTAGGTGGGGTAGATGATTGAACTGCAGACCGCTTAGCTATAGACTGGGAGGCTGCCTGAGTTTCAGGCTTGGCGGTCTCACAGTGCCTAAGTAAACAAAGAGATGGAGTGGAAAAAGAAAAATTGTCCTTATGACTCACCACAGCCGGTTGTTGTGAAGTCCGGGAATCCAGCTGCGGTGAAGAGCGCCGGCGGCGCGAGCGGCGCTTCTTAGACAATGCCGGGGCCGGCGTGTCAGGCTGCGGATCCCCCAGCTGGTCGGGCTGAAGAGCAGACTGAATAGGAGAGTGGAGGTGGAGCGTGTTAACTAGAAAGTCCGTGACGATCAGGTAGAGCGTATCCAGTCCCCAAGGGAAGCAAGACAGCGTCTCTTTCAGCCGCTTTTCCACGGCGCGACGAAATCCTTCCTCGTGCGCCTCCAGCCAAAGGTTGCAGAGTCTATTAACTTTATCAGTCACCTCCCTCCTGAACCTCTCCGATGAGTCTGCTGGGTCCATGTTTGGCGGGATTATTCTGTCACGGGCTGCGACGGCAGACCGTGGAGTTGTAGGGAAAGTAGGGCCTAAACATGGGAGTGTAGTGAAGGACAGTGGATTTATTTATGGTGAGTGGACAGAAACGACAACTATATACAATTCAAGCACTGTGACTCCTGTGGCGATTCCTCTATGAATCCCACACAGTGCACGTGTCCATAGCAGTGAAAAGGTGACAACTCCAAAAACCCGATTCCACTCCGTGATTTGGAGTGGTGACACAAAAACACACACAGCTAAGCAGGCAGCCTTTAGTAACGAAGCCGTTCACAACACACTAATCTACGGAGGTACTTAACAGGTTCGACTTAGTATAATCCCGCGGCGACTGGAGCTCCGCCACCTTCTTAAATAAGACGCTCCTCATGAAGCTATCAGCTGCAGCTGGTGAGGGCTAATGAGCGTCAGGTGCGGCAGTCCCCAGTGCGGGAACACACTCCGGTCGCAGTCCCTCAGCGACCCCAAAACATCCGGGAGCACACAGGGAGAAAGGACAAAAAAAGGGAGAGAAAACCACCAAAACATAACATACGGAAAAACATATACAAGAAATACATGAGCTCTGGGTCGTCAGACCCAGGCCATGACAAAAATGTACAGATTCTGGTGAAATGTACAGTGAACAAACAAGCTGATGAGTAAGATAACCAAAAAAATGTTAAAATGTGTAACAGAGTCTGACAGCTGCTGGTAAGAATGACCTGCGGTAGCGCTCCTTCCTGCACTGTGGGTGTAAAAGTCTACTTCTGAACGAGCTGCTCAGTGTTCAGTCTCATGCAGGGGGTAGGAAGTGCTGTCCATGATGGATGTTAGCTTACACATATAACACACACACACACACACACACACACACACATACACATACACACGTGTACCGTCCCTTTATAAAAAAAAAACTAAAAGTGCAACTCCTCGTGATGGTTTGGCTTTTAACAGTATTCTGCAAAGAGTATTTTAAGCTTAGGTTTTTCCTTAAAATAATTTTCAGAGCTTTTATGTGAGCCCTACAAGATAATTCGCTTCTCTCTTTGAGACTGCAGCTGCTTTGCTCTAAGCTTTTCCATTATGGTGCTCTTAGAAATGGAAACAGGACATACCTATTATTAAAACACTCAAGAAAATTGTGTGCCAATGAAGAGGCCATTTAGTACCAGTAGGTTTGAAACTTGGTAAAGCTGAATTATAGAAAAGTTAAAAAAAACAAAACAAAAAACATTGTTGTCACTGACTCATTTCTTTCTGTCTCTTAAATCAATTTTTCATAATAAAATGCAATTTGGCAATTCAAACTATAACTGGACAGATGGCACAACATCTCTAAAGTTAGAAATATCCTGTCTCAGAGTGATGCTGAAAAACTAGTTCATGCATTTATTACTTCCAGGCTGGACTACTGTAATTCATTATTATCAGGATGTCCTAAAAACTCCCTGAAAAGTCTTCAGCTAATCCAAAATGCTGCAGCGAGAGTCCTGACAGGGACTAGAAAGAGAGAGCATATTTCTCCTGTTTTGGCTTCCCTTCATTGGCTTCCTGTTAAATCCAGAATTCAAAATCCTGCTCCTCACATACAAGGTCTTAAATAATCAGGCCCCATCTTATCTTAATGACCTTGTAGTACCATATCACCCTATTAGAGCACTTCGCTCTCACACTGCAGGCTTACTTGTTGTTCCTAGAGTATTTAAAAGTAGAATGGGAGGCAGAGCCTTCAGTTTTCAGGCCCCTCTTCTGTGGAACCAACTTCCAGTTTGGATTCAGGAGACAGACACTATCTCTACTTTCAAGATTAGGCTTAAAACTTTCCTTTTTGCTAAAGCATATAGTTAGGGCTGGACCAGGTGACCCTGAATCCTCCCTTAGTTATGCTGCAATAGACGAGGCTGCGGGGATTCCCATGATGCATTGAGTTTTTCCTTTCCAGTCACCTTTCTCACTCACTATGTGTTAACAGACCTCTCTGCATCGAATCATATCTGTTATTAATCTCTGTCTCTCTTCCACAGCATGTCTTTATCCTGTCTTCCTCCTTTCACCCCAACCAGTCTCAGCAGATGGCCCCGCCCCTCCCTGAGCCTGGTTCTGCCGGAGGTTTCTTCCTGTTAAAAGGGAGTTTTTCCTTCCCACTGTCGCCAAAGTGCTTGCTCATAGGGGGTCATATGATTGTTGGGTTTTTCTCTGTATGTATTATTGTGCTATCTACTGTACAATATAAAGCGCCTTGAGGTGACTTTTGTTGTGATTTGATGCTGTATGAATAAAATTGAATTGTATACATTAATTATAATTGCACCTTCAATACCAAGGTAAAAAAAAAAAAAAGGTTATTGTTCATTGACAATTAAATCGACTTGATCAACGGAGCTCACTGAGCCTGAGGAGCCCGTGCTACCTGTGGAAGGACTCAGCGTGCCGGAGGGACCCGCTCAGCCAGAGCTGAAGGTCAGTGTGCCGGATGTACCTCCACGTCCAGCGCGCCCTCCACGCCGTCCACGTCCAGCGCATCGGGGATCACGGGCCATTCTACACTGTTGTTCACCGGAGCTGCACCGCCGCCGCACCCGTGGCAGGCCACCAGAGCTGCAACGCCGCCGCCAACGGACAGATTGTAACTCATCTCAGAGCAGTACAATCACAACCAGGAACAGCTCATCAAGCACACTGGTTTCCTGTCAGGTTCCTGTACACTGACAGAGACTACAGGTTCATCACAAAGCACACAAACAACCAAACCAGCTGCTGACCTCTCATCCTCACAACCTCAAGCTCTTGTTAACAGGACATGCACATTTTCATGAAAATAAAAAAATATAGATTACAATCACTCCACGCCAAGTTACCTTCCACAGATAACAGCCACCTATGGGCACATGGTGTGGGAAATTAACAGGATGGTTTAAATGGAAGATGTTTTAGATGTTTTGGGACAGAACCTTTGGTTGAGGAGTGAGCAGAGATGTTGCTTTCACTTTGATTTGTCTTAACTGATATAAGATGGAGCTATATAAATATTCATCTATATAAATGGTTAAGGAAACAGATGGATGATATTTTAGTCATAATTTCATGTGATTTTGTCTGTCCTTTCTTCAGCCTTTGCTCTTAGCAGTGTATTGAATTGCATTGATCTGTGTGTGTGTGTTTAGTTTAATGGTTTTATGTTTATTCTATTTATATCATGGTGATCTGTTGTTCTATTTTAATAATATAGGAACAAAAACCTGTAAAAGTATATGATAGCTTATAAACCAAGACCGAAGTTCTATACAGGACACAATTGAAACTTTCTTTTCATCCCCTGAATAAGTTTGTTTTTGGGTTTTTTGTTTTTTTTTACCTGCTACATGTAAACCAAAAAGTACTTGGTAGTGTTAAAGAAAAAAGGCTTGGGTTAAAGTATGACCCTTCACAACACTGTAGACTAGGTTTACATTAGGGATTGATTCATTTTGTTTACTTTACTTTCACTCAAGTTATGGTTATGTTAGGAATATGTTACCGGTTGAGTTAAAATCTACGATTCAGAACATTAAAATAACAAACTTTTAACCAGTCCATAATGTAGCTTGTTGCCTCAGATTTCTGTAAGTCACCCATTTAACTTAATCTCTACATTAAAGGTGTCATGGTCCAGGGACTTTGACCTTGTTTGGACTTGTTATTCATTCTTTTGGAATTATAAGATAAGTATGTTCAGCTTTTTAAATGATGCTACTACCAGTATGTTTCTAGTTCTTGGTTCTTGTCGCTTTCTGGTCTGTTCCCTTTTTTGTGTCCAGTCTGTCGTTGTCTCGTCCGTGTGTCCTGTGTTCAGCGTCGGTCTGTGTTTTGTCTCTGTGGCTGTCTGCGTTCACTGTCTTGTCTAGATGATATGTTTGTAGTCCTGGTCGTGGTGTTTTTTCCCCTTCCTGTTCCAGTGCACATCTCTCTATGTTTTGTCCTTTTATTTCCCAGTCCCATTGTCAAGTTCATACGCCTACTCTGTGTGTCAGTGTGTGTTACTTCCTGTTTTATTTTTGACACGCCCTCATCTCATATGCATTATGTTCAGTATTGCTTCCCCTGTATTGTCTGAGTCTCCCACTGATCTTTGTCACATTGTTGTCATATATCTCCCTCACGCTCTGTGCTCTGTGTCTCCTAGTTCCTAGATCTAGCCATGCCTTTTGTTTTGTTTGTCTAGTTCAGCAATAAAACTGCTTATGAGTTTATGTCAGTCTCTGGAGTTCTGCACTTGGTTCCTCACTCACACCACACAGCCAGCACATGATTTAGTGTGATGGAAATACACCAGATTATGAATCCTTCCTAGATGCAATATGGTTGACTGCCAAAAGCAAAATGATCGTTGTTTCTTATTTCTTTTCTTAAGATAAGATAAGATAAGATAAGATAAGATAAGATAAGATAACCTTTATTAGTCCCACATGTGGGAAATTTGTTTTGTCACAGCAGGAAGTGGACAGTGCAAAAGTTATGAAGCAAAAATTAGAATAAAATAAAATAAGAATAAATACAGTACACAACTGTACAGAATAGAATAAAATAAAATACTATATACAGTAGAATAAAATAGAATAAAATATACAATAAGATAAAAATAGAATACAAATGCTATATACAACTGAGTAAAAAATACAACGATGCCAGGAAGATTAGTACATTTGGCTCAAACCTTTGAGCATTCTGGGTAAGGAGTGTCAAAAATAAAAACAAGGGAAATCTTACAGAAAAAAAAAGGGGGGGGGGGGAGTGTTGGGTCTGTTCCCACAAACCCCGCTAGTTCTAGAGACTTATTCATCATGAAAGAAAACAAGACAGTCGATCGATCGATTACTTGCGCAAGGGAGGCCTCATCTGTGTCCAGCACGAAAATGACCTCAAATCCGGCCTCCTCTCGCTGCCTTTTATTGAGAGACAGTTCACACAACACACAGCAAAGCAACGCCCACATGGTTCTAAGGCATTGTATGTATATGTGTGAACTTTTATATGTAAGTAGGAATGTGTGTGTGTGTGTGTGTGTGTGTGTGTGTGTGTGTGTGTGTGTGTGTGTGTGTGTGTGTGTGTGTGTGTGAGACCTCCTGCTGACCAAAGGGTCGTAAAAGCAGGAAGCTTACAACACAAGAAACAGATCTTTCAGATAGGATGTATCTACAATAAAACCTCCCCCAACACAAAGTGGTTAGAGGTGCTCAGGATCAAAGGAATGGCTTTGATCCTACTGCTTGAACTAAGACTGTACAAATTTAAGAAACACAATGGCAACATTCAACAATTAGACCTAACAGGAAGTCTGGCCTCATCCTTTTTTTTCTATTCCTTGTCATTGCCTGGCAAGGGGCCCTTCCTTATTTCATCCTTTTCATCATCTTCCTTGACCTTTCTGTTGGATTGCCTCACTCAGCATCACCAAAGAGCACTGTCAGATAGGGCTCATTCTCCCTTGCCACTTCACACACGTGTCAGATGTGGTAACTGTCAACCCGAGTGGGTCTCCCTGTGTCACCCACTCATTCATTTAAATACCTCTCAATCGTGCCCTTCACTTTCACAGTGTGATATCTGCATCACCACTGATGTGAGAGTGACCGTTGATGTGATTTTCAGCTGTGGTTGTGATGATAAAGAATTACACAGTTAAAAATGGATTCTTGTTAATATTTTGTGACTATATATCATTCCATTTCGAACTGCTCCACTAAAAAAGGCCTGCTACAACGTCTGCATTTCTTTTAAGTTTATTAGAAGTAATGGAAACAATTGTAGTTGCACATATTAATGTCTGTGAAGGTTCTCAGTCATCCAGGTCATCGTAGTCAAAGGAATTTGCAAAGAAAAGCGTCTGGACTTCCTTGAGTTGCTTGAAGACGTTTCACCTCTCATCCGAGAAGCTTCTTCAGTTCTAAGGTCAAATGGCCGAGAGTCCCAGATTTAAACCCAGTGGGAGTATCCCCCTAAAAAGGGACAAAGGACCCCCTGGTGATCCTCTAATCACATGAGGCAAGGTGTGAAAGCAGGTGTGGGACCTAATCAGCCAGGGTTTCGGGTGAGCTCATTGTGAAACCTGGCCCCACCTTGTCATGTTAATTCCTGAGGTCAGATGGCCCAGGATTCAATTCAATTCAATTCAATTCAATTCAATTTTATTTATATAGCGCCAAATCACAACAAAAGTCGCCTCAAGGCGCTTTATATTGTACAGTAGATAGCACAATAATAAATACAGAGAAAAACCCAACAATCATATGACCCCCTATGAGCAAGCACTTTGGCGACAGTGGGAAGGAAAAACTCCCTTTTAACAGGAAGAAACCTCCGGCAGAACCAGGCTCAGGGAGGGGCGGGGCCATCTGCTGAGACCGGTTGGGGTGAGAGAAGAAAAACAGGATAAAGACATGCTGTGGAAGAGAGACAGAGATTAATAACAGATATGATTCGATGCAGAGGTCTATTAACACATAGTGAGTGAGAAAGGTGACTGGAAAGGGAAAACTCAATGCATCATGGGAATCCCCGGCAGCCTCACGTCTATTGCAGCATAACTAAGGGAGGATTCAGGGTCACCTGGTCCAGCCCTAACTATATGCTTTAGCAAAAGGAAAGTTTGAAGCCTAATCTTGAAAGTAGAGATAGTGTCTGTCTCCCGAATCCAAACTGGAAGCTGGTTCCACAGAAGAGGGGCCTGAAAACTGAAGGCTCTGCCTCCCATTCTACTTTTAAATACTCTAGGAACAACAAGTAGGCCTGCAGAGCGAGAGCGAAGTGCTCTAATAGGGTGATATGGTACTACAAGGTCATTAAGATAAGATGGGGCCTGATTATTTAAGACCTTGTATGTGAGGAGCAGGATTTTGAATTCAATTCTGGATTTAACAGGAAGCCAATGAAGGGAAGCTAAAACAGGAGAAATCTGCTCTCTCTTTCTAGTCCCTGTCAGGACTCTTGCTGCAGCATTTTGGATCAGCTGAAGACTTTTCAGTGAGTTTTTAGGACATCCTGATAATAAAGAATTACAGTAGTCCAGCCTGGAAGTAATAAATGCATGAACTAGTTTCTCAGCGTCACTAAGAGACAGGATATTTCTAATTTTAGAGATGTTGCGCAAATGGAAGAAAGCAGTCTTACATATTTGTTTAATATGTGCATTGAAGGACATGTCCTGGTCAAAAATGACTCCAAGGTTCCTCACAGCATTACTGGAGGCCAAGGTAATGCCATCCAGAGTAAGAATCTGCTTAGATACCATATTTCTAAGATTTTCAGGGCCGAGTACAATAACCTCAGTTTGATCTGAATTAAGAAGCAGAAAGTTAGCGGCCATCCAGGTCTTTATGTCTTTAAGACATTCCTGCAGTTTAACTAATTGGTGTGTGTTACCTGGCTTCATGGACAGATAGAGCTGCGTGTCATCTGCATAGCAGTGAAAATTTATGCTATTGTCAGGGCTCTGTGTGCGGGCAGGCGGAGAGGATCCAAGCGCAGGACTCTGACACTGAATTGTAACTTAAAACCTCAGCTTTATTGCTGGCACAAAAACAAAACATAAACTGAGCGATGGCAGTGAACATGAAAATACTGAACACAAGAACACACAGGCACAATCTGAGGGTACGACGCGACACCGGGCATGGGAAAACACAGGGCTTATATACACAGGGTGGTAATGAGGGAATCCGCAACAGGAGGGAGACACAGCTGGGGAGGATCAGGGCTAACGAGACGGGGGAACCAAGCTGCACACACTAACATAAGACAAAGACCTTCACAATAAAACAGGAACATGAAACACTACTCAAAGACACGAACTCAGAGTGACAGACAGAAAATGACACATGGAACTGAACTATAAGTGAAACCACAATTCCTAAAACACGAAAACAGAAACATGAAACTCCAATAATAATAATCATCACCATCATCGCCACCACCAACACAAGCACTACAAGAGAATAAGAAAACAATCCATAATGCAAAATTAAACCAAAATATAATAAACTCAAAATACTGGGTCCGACGGACCCAGAACCGTGACAGTACCCCCCCTCTAAGGGCTGGCTCCCGACAGCCCTAAACAAAAAAGCACAACAAAGCACCAGGCCAGGGCGGGTGGAGGGGGCCCAGGATGGAGGGACAGAAACCAAACAAAAAACAAGGAGCACAAGAGTTCAAAAACACAGGAAAGCACATCAAAACCAAAACAAAGCCAGAGCTCAACAAGAGTCCAGGAAAGGTTCAGGAGGTCGACCCGGAGGTCGGCCACACAGGAGCCAACACAGGTCAGGGGGCCGGCCATGCACACGGCAACGGGCAAACAGTTCAGGGGGCCGACCGTGCACACGGCAACGGCCAAACAGTTCTGGAGGCCGACCGTGCACACGGCAACGGCGGCGGTGCAGGCAAAACCAATCAGGAGGCCGGCCACGTGGAAGGCAGTGGCGGCCACTGAGCAGATCCGGAGGTCGGCTGCGATGCCAGCAGCGGCGACGGTCTCTCTCAGGAGGCCGGCCTCGATGGCCATGACGCCCAATTAGAGGCCTGGAAAGCGGCCGGCAGAGGCGAGGTGTTACAGGACGAGCCGGAACCGATGACGGTGTGGCAACCACAGGACCAGACGAGGGCAAAGGCGAAGTCACGGATGCCGAGCCAGGCGTGGACGAAGAGACGGATGCCGGGCCAGGCGTGGACGAAGAGACGGATGCCGGGCCAGGCGTGGACGAAGAGACGGAGGCCGGGCCAGGCGGGGACGAAGAGACGGAGGCCGGGCCAGGCGGGGACGAAGAGAGGGAGGCCAGGCCAGGCGGGGACGGAGCCGGAACTGGACCAGAGGCTGGACCTGACGGCAGCGGGACGGCTGCGGAACCTGACGGCAGCGAGACGGCTGCGGAACCTGACGGCAGCGAGACGGCAGCGAGACGGCTGCGGAACCTGACGGCAGCGAGACGGCTGCAGGCGTGGATGAAGCTGCGGCTGCAGGCGTGGATGAAGCTGCGGCTGCAGGCGTGGATGATGATGCTGCAGGCGGAGATGTAGATGTCGCGGGGGATGATTCAGCCGGTGATGGCTGAACAGCCCTCCCCGGACCGCCAGCAGACGGGAGGATGTGCTGTCTGGGTCCTCCAGGACCCTGAGCTAACGAGTGTGGTGCTGGGACGGCTCCTCGGACCCACCAGCTGGACGACACAGGAGGCTGGGACGGGCGACTCGGGCCCTCCAGCAGACGACACAGGAGGCTGGACGGGCGACTCGGGCCCTCCAGCAGACGACACAGGAGGCTGGACGGGCGACTCGGGCCCTCCAGCAGACGACACAGGAGGCTGGACGGGCCCCTCGGACCCTCCAGCGGAGACAGGAGGCTGAACGGGCCCCTCGGACCCTCCAGCAGATGTGGCACGAGGCTGGACGGGCTCCTCGGGCCCTCCAGCAGACGACACTTGAGGCTGGCTGGGCTCCTCGGGCCCTCCAGCAGACGACACTTGAGGCTGGCTGGGTTCACCCGAACCCCCAGCTGACGACACTTGAGGCTGGCTGGGCTCTCCCGAACCCCCAGCAGACGAAACTTGAAGCTGGCTGGGCTCTCCCGAACCCCCAGCAGACGAAACTTGAAGCTGGCTGGGCTCTCCCGAACCCCCAGCAGACGAAACTTGAAGCTGGCTGGGCTCTCCCGAACCCCCAGCAGACGAAACTTGAGGCTGGACGGGCTCCTCAGGCCCTCCAGCTGGAGCAGATGCAGGACCAGAGGCAATTGAGACCCCTGGCTGAGGGTGAAGACGAGTGAGTGACTGAGCAGTTGACAATGCTAATGATTCCTCCATTAACTGAGCTACTGACTGGGTTATGGACTGTAATAAAGTCTGCAGAAAGTCTGATTGAGGTAGCGAATGAGCTATCGGTAGTGGGGGTGAAGACTGAGCTACGGGTGACTGAATTTGAGAAAAAAGTGGTGGTGGAGTTGGTGACTGGGCTACAGGTGGCTGCTGAGCAGGGAACACTGGACACTGGGCTACGGGTGGCTGCTGAGCAGGGAACACTGGACACTGGGCTACGGGTGGCTGCTGAGCAGGGAACACTGGACACTGGGCTACGGGTGGCTGCTGAGCAGGGAACACTGGACACTGGGCTACGGGTGGCTGCTGAGCAGGGAACACTGGACACTGGGCTACGGGTGGCTGCTGAGCAGGGAACACTGGACACTGGGCTACGGGTGGCTGCTGAGCAGGGAACACTGGACACTGGGCTACGGGTGGCTGCTGAGCAGGGAACACTGGACACTGGGCTACGGGTGGCTGCTGATCGGCTAGCTGGACTGAAGGTGGCTGCTGATCGGCTAGCTGGACCGAAGGTGGCTGCTGATCGGCTAGCTGGACCGAAGGTGGCTGCTGATCGGCTAGCTGGACCGAAGGTGGCTGCTGATCGGCTAGCTGGACTGAAGGTGGCTGCTGATCGGCTAGCTGGACTGAAGGTGGCTGCTGATCGGCTAGCTGGACTGAAGGTGGCTGCTGATCGGCTAGCTGAACTGGAGGCGTGGAAATGAAAACTGCACTAGTCCGTACTACAGGAGAGAATGGAAGTGTGGTTGGGTGATGGTGGCGAGGGTTGCATTTCTTCTTCAAGGATGGATCAAACGATTTGGCGATAAACCTTGGCAAAAAATGCTGCTGTCGTTGAGAGCACCAAGTGGCGAGGGCCTCCAGGAGAACAACTGAATCCTCTTTCCCTGGGCCGCCCATGCCAAACAGTTCAAAACTTAGCCTCGCTCTTAGAGCTGTTATTATTTGTTTGAGTCCATTTATATTTAGAAAACTGACAGTGGAGGCAGTGGACGACAAAAAATTATCAAAAAACACTACCTCCAGCTGCCTCCTGTAGGGGCTCGCGGCGTGGATTATCCTCCAACAGTAATCCCATAGCAGCGCGAGATTCTCTCCCTCGGAGGCAACACGTGAGTCCGCTGGATCCATACTGGTCGCGTCGTTCTGTCAGGGCTCTGTGTGCGGGCAGGCGGAGAGGATCCAAGCGCAGGACTCTGACACTGAATTGTAACTTAAAACCTCAGCTTTATTGCTGGCACAAAAACAAAACATAAACTGAGCGATGGCAGTGAACATGAAAATACTGAACACAAGAACACACAGGCACAATCTGAGGGTACGACGCGACACCGGGCATGGGAAAACACAGGGCTTATATACACAGGGTGGTAATGAGGGAATCCGCAACAGGAGGGAGACACAGCTGGGGAGGATCAGGGCTAACGAGACGGGGGAACCAAGCTGCACACACTAACATAAGACAAAGACCTTCACAATAAAACAGGAACATGAAACACTACTCAAAGACACGAACTCAGAGTGACAGACAGAAAATGACACATGGAACTGAACTATAAGTGAAACCACAATTCCTAAAACACGAAAACAGAAACATGAAACTCCAATAATAATAATCATCACCATCATCGCCACCACCAACACAAGCACTACAAGAGAATAAGAAAACAATCCATAATGCAAAATTAAACCAAAATATAATAAACTCAAAATACTGGGTCCGACGGACCCAGAACCGTGACAGCTATGTCTTCTAATGATGCTGCCTAAGGGAAGCATGTATAATGTAAATAGAATTGGTCCTAGCACTGAACCCTGTGGAACACCATAATTGACCTTAGTGGGTGAAGAGGACTCTCCATTTACTTGAACAAATTGGAGTCTATTAGATAGATATGATACAAACCACTGCAGTGCAGTACCTGTAATACCTACAGCATGTTCTAATCCCTCTAATAGGATATTATGGTCAACAGTATCGAACGCAGCACTAAGGTCTAGCAGGACAAGCACAGAGATGAGTCCACTGTCAGAGGCCATAAGAAGATCATTTGTAACCTTCACTAAAGCTGTTTCTGTGCTGTGATGAGCTCTGAAACCTGACTGAAACTCTTCAAATAAGCCATTCCTCTGCAGATGATCTGTTAGCTGTTTGACAACTACTCTGAGTGAGGATGTGAGTGGGCGTTAAGGCGTCTGGGGAGGGAACTCAAAACTGGATTATAGATGGCAGACAGTTGGTGTCGTAAACCACCACCTCTGTTCAAAGATGGTCGCTCACAGTGGACATAGATGGCCTCTTTCACTCCTCTTTCAAACCATCTGTCCTCTCTGTCCAAAATGTGAACATTGGCATCCTCGAAAGAGTGACCTTTATCCTTAAGATGCAGATAGACCGCTGAGTCTTGTCCTGTGGAGCTGGCTCTTCTATGTTGTGCCATGCGCTTGTGAAGTGGCTGTTTGGTCTCTCCGATGTAGAGGTCAGGGCATTCCTCGCTGCACTGTACAGCATACACCACGTTGTTAAGTCTTTGTGTTGGAGTTTTAGAAAGGGGTCCCACTCAGACCCATAGTCAGTAGCATAAACTCATCTACTTACAACATTGCGAAACACCTTGCTACCATCCTCGCACCTCTCGTGGGGAACACCCCACACCACATCAAGAACTCCACCGACTTCACCGACAAGGTCCAGAAACTTACCCTGGATCCAGATGAAACCATGGTGTCCTTTGATGTAGTCTCTCTCTTCACTTGCATACCCACCACGGAGGCAGTGGAGACTGTCAGAAAACGACTACAAGAAGACAGCTCCTTGGAAGACAGGACTAACTTCACACCCAATCAGATCTGCACACTGTTAGACCTCTGCCTCACCACAACATACTTCAAATACAACGAAGGCTTCTACAGACAAAAACATGGCTGTGCCATGGGCTCCCCCGTGTCACCTATTGTAGCCAACCTTTACATGGAGGAAGTGGAAAGAAAGGCTCTTGGCTCTTTCAAAGGAAGAGCACCCAGCCACTGGTACAGATATGTAGATGACACCTGGGTCAAAATCAAGACACAAGAAGTGGAATCCTTCACTGCGCACATTAACGCTGTGGATAAAAACATCAAGTTCACCAGGGAAGACAAAAAGGATAACTGTTTGCCTTTCCTGGACTGCGCCGTGCACACTGAAGAGAATGGCAACCTCAACATCGAAGTTTACCGGAAGCCCACACACACGGACCAGTACCTCCTCTTTGACTCCCATCACCCTCTGGAACACAAACTTGGAGTAATTAGGACCCTACACCACCGGGCAGAACAGGTTCCCTCTAAGCCTGAGGGAAAAAAGAAGGAACACACACACATGTAAAGGAAGCATTCAAAACATGCGGTTATCCTAACTGGGCGTTCATAAAGTCAGCAAAGAGGCACAGAAAAGAAGATCAGACACCAGCGAGGGAGGATAAGAAAGACAGATGCAACAACGTTGTCATCCCCTATGTAGCCGGTGTATCAGAGAAACTCAGGAGAGTTTTCTCCAAGCACGACATCCCAGTGTACTTCAGACCCAGCAACACACTCAGACAGAAACTGGTTCACCCAAAAGACAAAACTCCAAAACACAGACTTAACAACGTGGTGTATGCTGTACAGTGCAGCGAGGAATGCCCAGACCTCTACATTGGAGAGACCAAACAGCCACTTCACAAGCGCATGGCACAACATAGAAGAGCCACCTCCACAGGACAAGACTCAGCAGTCCATCTGCATCTTAAGGATAAAGGTCACTCTTTCGAGGATGCCAATGTTCACATATTGGACAGAGAGGACAGATGGTTTGAAAGAGGAGTGAAAGAGGCCATTTATGTCCACTGTGAGCGACCATCTTTGAACAGAGGCGGTGGTTTACGACACCAACTGTCTGCCATCTATAATCCAGTTTTGAGTTCCCTCCCCAGACGCCTTAACGCCCACTCACATCCTGGGCCATCTGACCTCAGGAACTCACATGACAAGGTGGGGCCAGGTTTCACAATGAGCTCACCCGAAACCCTGGCTGATTAGGTCCCACACCCACTTTCACACCTTGCCTCATGTGATTAGAGGATCACCAGGGGGTCCTTTGTCCCTCTTTGGGGGGATACTCCCACTGGGTTTAAATCTGGGACTCTCGGCCATTTGACCTTAGAACTGAAGAAGCTTCTCGGATGAGAGGTGAAACGTCTTCAAGCAACTCAAAGAAGTCCAGACGCTTTTCTTTGCAAATTCCTTTGACTGCACATATTAATAGATAACTTTTTCCAGAAAATATATACATTTTTGAATTTTGTAGTCAATCAGTGTGGCAGAAATATTTTGTGGCAAGTGACCGACTGTGTCAAAAAAAGCTAGCACTTAGCCTGTTAGTTTGTCTCTATCCAGGGCTTAATTTAATTTTTCAGACTGAAAGAAAAGCATTGTTTTCGACTCTTGTCCAACATTAACTTACAAAGTGTTCATATCACATGATCTAAGTTAAATGAAATGCTTTAATCAAAGGGCCCTTTAGTCAAGTCCACTTACATTACCATGCTAATAATGCTCCATTTCACTTTATCTGTCTACATTGCTGCTAGTTGTTATTATTGTAACATTAGAAATTTCTCTGACAATTTCATTTCATGGGTATTATATATGAACCTGACTGATCTAGAATGAATTATTTCTTCAATCATCTGCAACATAAATTTCATGTAGGGACTTTAATACTTTTCTGGATAAGCACAGAGAGTAATTATTATATCATCTAGTCACTGCTCTCTTCATTTCTGCTTCCTGCTCCTTTTTGGCAAAGAGAATGATGAACGAGGTGCCAGGCCACTCTGTGCACTACCCTGGTGATTTATTACACTGCTGGCTCTGGTCAAATGCTGGTGTGGAGATAACATAAAGCTTAAGGTTTAACACCACACCCAAAAATTCCAACATAAGCCAAAGGTCGTATGATCTCAGGTGTAACGATGATCATGACATTTTATATGCGTAGTGCCACGGCACAACATGCACACTCAGTGTTGGGGAGTAACGGAATACATGTACCGCCGTTACGTATTCAGAATACAAAATATGAGTAACTGTATTCCGTTACAGTTACCGTTTAAAAAGGTGGTATTCAGAATACAGTTACTTTGTTGAAATAAATGGAATACACGGCGGTACTTCCCTGTTTCATATTGTCGCGGGTCAGGACTGTTTGGGTTTGTTTGACAGCTATGTAATGTTGTTCCAGGCGGCAGCGTTACGGTTGCCATGGTTACAGGGTGACGCTCTCTCTCTGCGTGTTTCCTGGGTGAGAGAGCGCCTTTTTGTTGTTGTTGTTGTGCTAAGCTAAAAGGCAGAATGCTACAGGCATGGCCCTAAAGAATGTAGCCTCATGGGCAGTGTAGTCCGTGCCGCAGGGAGAATGGACTACCGTACACGTTATGTGTCTGTGAGCGAGGGAGGGAGAGAAAGGAAAAGTCCGAGCTGTCACGGAGCAAAAACGGGAGCTGGAAGCATGTAAATATAATAATAACCACTGCAGCCAAGAAGAGTGCCTGACGAGCCCATTTGTAATTAAGCTATTAAGACTGAACTGTACACTGTGTTCGTGTAAATAAGTTCCGTTGGAGCAGTCTTTCAACGCCTCTCTCTGTCTCTGGCAAGCAAAGTTGACCCAGACAACAAAGTAAAGCTATTTTTCGGCTACCAGCCCGACACGGAACCCACCGTGTTAGCCAGAGGTCCCTTTACTACGGTTCGGAGCCGCGGACCTTCAGTAACAGTAATAAATCACAGCAATAGTACATTCACGTAGTTGTAAACAGCATGATAATATATTAAGTAATCCAAAGTATTCAGAATACGTTACTGAATACATTTTGGGGCATGTATTCAGTATTCTGTAGTGGAATACATTTTAAAAGTAACCTTCCCAACACTGTGCACACTGTCTCCATCACACACAGTGAAACTATCTTAAATCACTGAAGCAAGATGTGGATGCATGTAGATGCATTTTGAAGCATCCTAAAGAGAAGCTGAGGAGGCAAAAATTAGAGAAATGAGAAAAGCTTTTTGAAACAGTAAATATTAATATGCCCCTGTGAACAGGCTGCAAGAATTTTCTTCCAAAAGAACTTCCACCAGTGATCTTCTGTGATAAGACTGTAGCCATAGCCAGCATGGTAACATTCACTGGACTGTAAGTTATTATCTTAAAATCTCAAATGTGCCATTTTTGCTGTCATCCCCAGTTTTTGTTGTCATTGATGATGACATTTGCTTCTTTGTTTTTAACCTGTAACAATGACTAGGCATTCAGTGAGATCCCCACCTCAGTTCTGTCTGACGATGCTCTGCACATTTGCACCAACCTATACCAGCAAGCTGACTTAAGTCATCAGCTAATGATAGTGTTAGCCAGTTTAGTTAGTAAGGTGCATCTGTTATTCAGTGTTACTGCTATATTATCTGGGAGGCTAATTTTACCTAAAGGAAACAGCCAATGTCTCATGCTAAACCTGAACGGTTACTATAAACAACGTACAATTTACTGCACAATTTTCCTGTAACATTAGAAATAGATAACTGAAACCATGTTTTACTATAACTTTAGTTCAATACACTAAAATGTCTCCATAACGCTAACATGTCTCATAACCATCTCTGGCGACTATCATTCATTCATTCTATGCATCGCAGAATAGATGACTTTTCAAGTTCTTTTAGGCAGGCTGTCCAAACCCATCTGCCATAATAGCTGCATAGTGACAACTTTCTCACTCTATAATTCATTTTAACTTTCAGTTCAATTTAAATACTTCATTGTCCCACAAACAGAAGTTAGTTTAGCAGCAAGTGCAACAATAAGAGTAAATAAAATAATAATAATAATAATTGTAATAAAAAGCCACAAGACAGTTATTTGCCATTAAGGAGACGGGTAGCAGTAGGGATGAAGGAAACCTGGAGTCTTTTGGTCTTCCTCACAGGTACTCTAAAATGATGGCCAGAGGGCAACAAGTCAAACTCACTGTCAAGTGGATGGTTCAAACAGTTAACAATAGAATGAGCCTTCCTCAGCACATGCTAATTATAAATGTACCTCTTGCCAGTGCCCTGAAATTGTGCTGGCAGTTTTTACCAGAAGTCCCAACCGATTCTTATTCTTCACGGTCAAGTTACTGAACCAGGCAGCGATACAAAAACACATAATAGATTCAATAAAACTTCTGTAAAACAAAGACAACATCTCGGATGAGACATCAAAGGATCTCATTTTCCTTAAAAAGAACAGTCTTTGCTGAACTTTGTTAGTAGTGACATCAGCATGAGATTCAAAGCACATTTTATGGTCAAGTACCACACCTAGATACTTATAACTCTCCACAATCCCAATATCAGCAGTTTTAATAATAGTAGGTGATGAGCTATATGAGGACTTTCTAAAATCAATATATATGTCTTTAGTTTTTGACACATTCAGTGAAAGGAAGGACTCATCACACCAAGCCACAAAGTCCTCTCCAACCTGCCCATGGCCTGACTCGTCCCCCACAATAGGACTGACGATCACTGTGTCATCAGCAAACTTCAGGATGTGTCTGTTCGTGAAATTACTGCGACACTCATTCGTGTACAGAATGAACAGAAGGGGTGAGAGACAGCAACCCTGGGGTGATCCAGTAGAGGAGGAGAGCACATCAGAAAATACATGATTCACCCTCATGCATTGTGACCTATTAGTCAGAAAGTCTGTCTTCATCCTCCCAGCCCTTGCTGGGATCTTTTAGAGAAAAAATTGTCACTTTAAATATGCAGTCATGAACACTCTGAGTTAAGTCATCAATTTCTGACTGCTTTATGCAAGTCCAGTTTTTGTGAGCATATGTTCTGATTGCTCAGTGTAGTTATTCTGAGGGATTTCCAGAACTGTCTGGATGGAATGGTGGCTGAATCTTTTCACATGCAAAACCAGTTTGTACTGTTTATCCAGGAGCAGCAGTCATATCTCCCTCCACCAATATAGGTCTTTTGGCCTTTCCATTAGGATACCAATACAACACCAATACAATACCGAAACAGACAAGAGGCATAATCTCTTTGGCACATCTTGGTCTGCCCTGGGGTCTCCTCCTGTTTAGACGTTTCTGAAACACTGGCTCCTCTCGATGTGAAGTTACCCTTGGACAGTCATTTGCGAGGCGCATGGTGTAACTCCAGTTCCCCCTCAAAGAAAGCTAATTTCCACTGCTTGTATTTGTTATGTCATTCTTTCAGTTAGTAGCCATATCATATGGCCATTGGTGAGAGACTAGGAACATAGCTAAACCAGTAATTCCAGAAAACAGCTCTCTGTTGACCAGTAATACAGCTATCATCTTGATTATTTCCCCCTTAAATACAAAAATGATACACTGAAATGTGACATGTATTGTGTACTAAATTACTGCTGATGACTGGTTTGGACATTTGAAGTGTGGTTCAAACAACAGACAGCAATGAATGGACTGGTTCTTATATAGCACTTTTCTACCTGAGCACTCAAAGTGCTTTATACAACTTGCCTAATTCACCCATATTCTATGGTTTTTCTACCTAAGTTCTTTTTATATCTAACACTCACATGCATTCATACTCCAGTGGATGCATTGGAGAGCAACCACCCCATGATATTTGGCATACAGATGGGAGCAGCCAGAAAATACATAAATACACACCATATTTTTGATTGAACATTATATCTTTCTTCAGTTTTCTTGTATGCCTTAACATGTATTTGTATTGCATTATGGTTACAGGGATGTATGGTTATGAATAGTAAATAATGATTTCACTAGCAATGCAGTGTGTTTGAATTCAGCTTAAAAGTGCATTAAAAACATCCCTCCCACAGAACCTTAAAAAATTATCAAAATAAATCAAAAAAACAAATAACTACTACTCAAACAGAGAACCATTTACCATATGAAATTAAAAGGGGAAGACGACTGAGGCACCTGTGAAAGACTAGCAATAAACTGAATAATGCCAAACATAGGGTG
The DNA here is from genome assembly GCF_013358895.1 of Oreochromis aureus. Classification (NCBI taxonomy): domain Eukaryota; kingdom Metazoa; phylum Chordata; class Actinopteri; order Cichliformes; family Cichlidae; genus Oreochromis; species Oreochromis aureus. The sequence goes on along the minus strand of NC_052963.1, from coordinate 1,876,823 downwards.
TCAATTTAGATTACCTCCAGCCTAGGAAAAATGCCTATTCTTGAGCCAACTGATCTGATTTCTCATCAAGTTTAAAGGGGACAGTATGCAGCAACTACTGCACATGTTGATAAATCTTTCAACACCTGGCCAATAACAATGTGACACAGCTAAGCAGCTTAATTGCCTTCTTTTATCCATTGGAGCTGTGAAATAGCCTCACATCTTGGCCCTGTTGTGTGATTTTCCTTTGAAAAGACTACTTTAGTGGTGTTTCTCTCCAAGATGGTGCCAGCAAGTTTACTGGTGTGATCCTTATTTGCTGTGTTGTGTGTGTGTGTGTGTGTGTGTGTGTGTGTGTGTGTGTGTGTGTGTGTGTGTGTGTGTGTGTGTGTGTGTGTGTGTGTACATGATTACGTGTCTCTCCCTTTACCAGTTTCCTGAAGCTTTGCTCTTAATATATGTATTCATAACTCTAGCAGGGACTGGTTTTCCACCTACATGTTTCACTGACAGCCCCACATGTTTGCTGGCTGCCTTGCTGCTCCATGCGAAATAGAAAATGGGCCTAATAATAATTTTGGACATGTCTACTCCAATCCTATTTCTTTTTCTGCTTATAAATTGGATGTTGAAGCACTGTAGTAGTGTGAATGTGTGCATAGGGTTAATGACACAAATATTACAGATTTAGTTCAAAAGAAGAACACACTTTGTTCCCAGGTTGAGAATGAATTCTACAGTGAAAGTAAGTGGCTGAATCCCCTCCAAGTCATTATTTGCCTTTCATTCCTACTTCCCTGCTATTTCCCCAAGGCCTCCCTCCTGTCTTTCACACTCATAACATATTGATCTTTAAATATTTATCCTGCAAACATACATGGGATCTGACCTGTATTCCCAGTCTATCTGAAATATTCACCTCTTGCTAAATAATTGATGGCACGATTCATGTATCAGGACCTTTGTCAACCTTTCTGCAGCGGCCTCAACCAAGCTATTTGAAGATGTTTTATTAGAAGGATCATAGCCCAGACCTCTGGCAGTTTCTAAGTACTGACAACGAAGTGCAAGTGTTTAATTGGGCCATTGGGAAGGAAGTTATGGGGGTTGAGTGTTTTTCAGAGTATGACTGTCAGAGAAAGGGATGTAAAAAGGTTTACATGATGACCTCTAAGATGCTGATGGGGTATTGTTTTTCTCCCTGCAGGGTAAGACTATGTGATAATTGGAGGAGAAATCTGTAAATGGTGGTGTTGGTAGGTTTGCTGATTTGTGACTCCTTCCTTTCCAAAGTCAAAGTCTTATCGATCTGCTTGCAGATCGATAAGACAATGTAATCCCCTAGCCCCCATCCCTCTCTCTGCTCACCGCACCAGTTCCAGAGTCACAACCAAAACCACAGTAGCAGCAAATCCCGGTAAAGCAAGACTGTCTGTTCTGTTCCTCATGTTACAGAGGGGAATGACATTGTTTCATGTGAATCATTGACATTTGTCTCAGTGGTTAAAAAGTGCTTTTAAATGATAATCTAAGGATGAAATGTCAATAGAACTTATGAGATATTACTAGGATGCTGTAGAGGGTGTGGCTTAAATAGGACTGGTTAACAAGTGTGAAAGCAGTACTGAAGTGTCATTGGGGGAGTATTGACAAGAAAAGACATTAGGCTTGACATTTCGTGAGCGTGGGTGGTAAGTTATGGTGAAATTAAAACAGGTGAAGAACAATGCCCACCTGGCCTGACAAGAATTAAGGCATTTGGCTGCTTAGATACGGATTCTTGTGATCAATCCAGGCAATGAATAGTTGCCTCCATTCCTCCAGTGCCAGCTTCACTGCCAACAACTCATGATCAGCCACACTGTAATTTGGCTCTGTGTGTGAGAAACAAATTGCCTGTAAAAGTTTACTTCCTTCCTGATCCCTCTCTTGATTTCCCGAAGTCTCTTATGCCAGGACGAGAAAGAATCCTGTGAGTAGTCCTGAGTCCCCTCAGGTGTGATCATCTATACGTACAGATATGGAAATAATAGAATAAAGACTTTGGTAAATCTTTTGCAGCCAACTCCTTCTCATGTGACTCCATTTAATCCATTTAAAAAAGCTCCCCTGACTGCCAACAAATCCTAGTCTGTTTCCTCCGTTAAAATCCAAAATCAACTAAATAATAGGTTTCGCGCTTCCTTCCGTTTTAAACGAAACATATTATGAGCAGCAGTGTCAGGGTTACAATACTTTATGAACACACTCTTGAATTTAAAGATGAATTCAGCATATGTTTATTTTTCACTACCTTAATGCTCTACCTGGAAGGAGATTCATCATCTATGTAGTTTTTGCATGATCACTAGACTAACTCTGGCAAAGCTGTTTGAATTCAACATGGATTGGTCATCGTGGGCCAGTTGAATGGCCCCCAAGGTCTCCCGATCTGACCCCCTTAAACTTTTGTCTTTGGGGTCATCTGAAGGCAATTGTCTATGGTGTGAAGATACGAGATGTGCAGCACCTGAAACTACGGATACTGGATGCCTGTGCTGGCATTTCTCCTGCGGTGTTGCTATCAGTGTGTGAAGAGTGGGAGAAGAGGGTTGCATTGACAATCCAACACAATGGGCAGCACATTGAACACATTTTATAAGTGGTCAGAAACTTGTAAATAACTCATGAAAGAATAAAGTTACGTTGAAACCAAGCACACCATTGTTTTTCTTGTGACATTACCAATAAGTTTGATGTGTCACATGGCCCTCTTCCTATTGAAAAAACAAAAGTTGTATCCAAGATGGCCGACTTCTAAATGGCCACCATGGTCAGCACCCATCTTGAGGAGTTTGCCCCCTCACATATACTAATGTGCCACAAACAGGACTTTAATATCACCAACCATTCCCATGTTATTACGCTGTATCCATATAAATGGCCCACCCTGTACATCTTTCTTGGCTGCTAAGTTATGGTGTGATTCAAGTGCTTAAAGCTGTGATTCATCCATCTTCATCCGCTTTATCCGAGGCCGGGTCGCGGGGGCAGCAGCCTAAGCAGAGAAGCCCAGACCTCCCTCTCCCCAGCCACCTCCTCCAGCTTATCCGGGGGAACACCAAGGCGTTCCCAGGCCAGCCGAGAGATATAATCTCTCCAGCGTGTCCTGGGTCTGCCCCAGGGCCTCCTCCCGGTGGGACATGCCCGGAACACCTCACCCAGGAGGCGCCCAGGAGGCATCCTTGTCAGATGCCCGGACCACCTCAACTGGCTCCTTTCGATGTGGAGGAGCAGCGGCTCTACTCTGAGTCCCTCCCGGATGGCCGAACTTCTCACCCTATCTCTAAGGGAGAGGCTGGCCACCCTTCAGAGGAAGCTCATTTCTGCCGCTTGTATCCGCGATCTCGTTCTTTCGGTCACTACCCACAGCTCGTGGCCATAGGTGAGGGTAGGGACGTAGATCAACCAGTAAATTGAGAGCTTCGCTTTTACACTCAGCTCCCTCTTCACCACGACGGACCGGTGCAGCGTCCGCATCACTGCAGCCGCAGCACCAATCTGTCTGTCGATCTCCGGCTCCCTTCTCCCACCACTCGCGAACAAGACCCCGAGATACTTGAACTCCTCCACTTGGGGCAGGAACTCATCCCCGACCCGGAGTGGGCACTCCACCCTTTTCCGGCTGAGAACCATGGCCTCAGATTTGGAGGTGCTGATCCTCATTCCCGCTGCTTCACACTCGGCTGCGAACCGTTCCAGTGCGAGCTGGAGGCCTTCACCTGATGAAGCCAACAGAACCACATTATCCGCAAAAAGCAGAGATGAGATTCTGAGGCCACCGAAGTGAAGGCCCTCCGCCACTTGGCTGCGCCTAGAAATCCTGTCCATAAAAATTATGAACAGAACCGGTGACAAAGGGCAGCCCTGGCGGAGCCCATCACCCACCGGGAACGAGTCCGACTTATTGCCGGCAATGCGAACCAAACTCTTGCAACGGTTGTATAGGGATCGAATGGCCCGTAGCAATGGGCCAGACACCCCATACTCCCGCAACACCTCCCACAGGACACCCCGAGGGACACGGTCGAATGCCTTCTCCAAGTCCACAAAACACATGTAGACTGGTTGGGCAAACTCCCATGCACCCTCAAGTATCCTTGAGAGGATTGTGGTGGATTTTTGTGTGATATGTATAACTATGTAACTATATACACTATATATCTATGTGCACTGAACATATATATTTTAACTTTCATATAGAGTCTTAAGCACAAGACATTTTTGCTTCATCGAGGTTTATTAAGTTGGTACAGTAACAGGGCAGTTAATGCTGTTGAGAGTTCGCCTGAATAACTCACTCTCCAGCTCTGGTAACTAACCTCCTCCAATACACACTCAACGTCTTTCATGCAGCACAACCAAAACAGTAACATTGTAACAGAGATCCTGAACACATCACAATAAAATATCATACGATATAAACACACACACACACACACACACACACGCACACAATAAATGTTACATGGTAGCAGAGATACTGAAAACAACATAATGAGATCACTGTCATGTACACACACACACTATAAACCTACACTGGAGTGTTTATTTTTATGTAATGCATTTAACTCATATATTTGATGTAGTTAGGCCAAGTATTATTCACATTAATATCATAAGATTATCACAAAAACTATGCTATTTGCTGTACTAATGTGTGACCTTTGACCATGTTGTGACCTATTGTCAGAGGGTAAAGCAAAGGGTTAACCTATTGGTGTCACTTTGGACCGGGCCCTCAGCCAGCGCCAGGTGTGAACTCTGGCCGGTATTTGACCCTGCACCTGCTGTTCCTGGGTGCGTGGGAAAGTTACCCAGCAGCAGGGGCGGGGATACTGGTCCCTATATTAGGGGACCAGAGGACGCCCCAGAGCTCTTTTCCTCCTGCTGCTGCTACCTGTCCGTCTCTGTGTTGCTCTACTGTCTGTGCTTAAGGCTGTACACCCCGGGGTTTCGCTTTGCTTGCTTTCTGCTATGTAATTCTCTTGCTAAATGTCTGTATGTATTTTTCCTGCTGTTCATATGATTCAGTGTATTAAACTCTGTTCCAAGAATTCTACTCTTTTACAGAGCATCTTTTTGAGTGTCTTGGTTTTAATTGGATTTGGATCTCCACATCGTTGGTGGAAGAAGGTTATCAGAATGGCTTCAAACTTTGCGACCACAGGATAAAGAGCTGGTCCAGTGTTCCGCGACCAGGACAAAAACCGCATTGTTCCTCCTGTATCCGAGGTTCGACTAGCGGACGAACTCTCCTTTCCAGCACCTAAACCTAACCCTATGAAATAAAAAACTATACAGAAATATGAGATATACAGTTATACAGAAATGTGAACTATGCAAGTTATGAACAGTTGTAGGATTAAAAATGATCGTATGTACAGAATGATTATTTACACAGAACTATACAGTAGTGCAGTTAAGATAAGTGAGATATGTGGATAATTTCTACAGAGGCTATATAAAGTGCTAGTGGTTGTGAGTGGTGGTTCAGTCCATGTTGTTATTGTGTGTTTGAGGGTACAGTTGTCCACTGTGTGTGTGTGTAGGTGGTTGTGGGTGTGTGTATGTTCAGTCCATGAGTTTAACGTTCCGGTACCTGGTGGTCTTAGTCCGGAGGCTCCTGTAGCGCCTCCCAGAGGGCAGGAGGGTGAAGAGTCTATGTCAGGGGTGTCCAAACTTTTTGCAAAGAGGACCAAATTTTATAAAGTGAAGATGCCTGGGGGTCAATGGTTCCTTTTGACTTTTTTTTTTCATAACAAAGTTACATGAAAATATAATGAAGAACAATTGTAATAGTCACAATTACCTTTATTTTTAAATTAGAAATGTACCTAAATAAAAGACACTCAGGCAAGCATTTACAACTCTAAAGACACAATTCCACCTTTCATTTATATCTGGAGAGTCAGACAACATTGAACAAACTGTATAGAATACCCTAAATTTCCATGAGTTTGCAATATCTTTGCCTAATGAACATTTAAACAGGAGTTATAAGTAATGAAAAGTGTTCTGTTATCAATAAAGTTTTTTTTTAAAGTGAATTTCACCCTTTGACTTTTACAAGACCTTTCAGGAAGCCAAAGTTTTTCACATCTACTGGAAGATTGCACAACTGGAAGTTCACTTGCCGCAAGAAATAAACACATTTGTAAATTTACACAATATGTACACAACACACTCAACTATGAATTAAGAGCATAACATCAACAGTTAAAACCAAATCTTAAGAGTTTAACAAAATACGTTTCCTTTTGTGGATTGCATTAGCGTGCTTTATGCTTTTTACTGTTCAGAAACACATGAGTAATGCAGGGATGTCACTCCTGGAGGCCTGCTCTTCATTTGATTCAACTGTGCTAAACCAGAAAAAACTAAAACATGCATAGCAGCTCTCGAGTACAGAATTTGGGCATCCCTGGACTAATAAGAGGGGTGATACTGAGATCTAAATTTTAGTAAAGCAATTAGGTCTGGTTTGAGGGCAGTGGTTGAGATGCATAAAATATCACGCAAGTGGGAGTCACTCATCTTTGATCTCAATCGGTTCTTGTTTAAGTTCATGACAGAGAATGTTTGCTCACACAAATATGTGGAACCAAATAAGCTCAGCATTTTCTTAGCAAGAGATCGCACTTCAGGAAACCTGTCTTTGTCTAGCTGCCGATAAAAGTCTACAAGTGAGCACTGCCGGTGTTTTCCACGGCACTCATCGTCACACTGCAGCTCAATGAGCTCCAGCTGAAGCTGCGGAGGAGCATCATCAGGGTCCACGGAGAAGGGAGATGAGAAAAGCAGCATGTCGTTTTCAGTAGCTGCAAAGTCCTGAAAGCGTTTATTAAATTCTCCAGAAAAAGACGCGATAGCTGTTGCATACCTCTTCATTTGGACATTAATGTCCACTGGGAAACTGTCAATAACCTCTTTCAAAGCTGGGAAGTGTGCGGTACAGGGCTCTGTTAGGGACAAGTGTCTTTGGAAAAGTTGCAGTTTGATTCCAAAGGCCTTGATGTGAGCGTATAGTTGGCTCACCACTGCGTCTTTTCCTTGAAGATTAACATTCAGCGCATTCAGATGCCTCGTAATGTCAACCAAAAAAGCCAGATTTGCCAGCCATACAGGATCAGACAGTTCTTCCATTGGTTGTCCCTTCTCATCTAAAAACTGTCTGATTTCCTCTCTGAGAGAGAAAAATCGCTGTAGTGCAGATCCCCGACTTAGCCACCTCACATCATTGTAATAAATTACGTCACCATATTCAGCCTGGATGTCATGCAGAAACTGCTGAAACTGTCGGTGGCACAGAGCTTTAGAGCGAATACAGTTGATTGTCTTTGCTACTGGTTTCATAACATCATCAAATTTGAGATGTTTGGCACAGAGAGCCTGCTGATGAATGATACAGTGAAGTTTAACAGCGTTACCTGTTTCTTCGCTGACTTTATTGCAGATCAGTGTGGACAATCCGGTTCGCTCACCAGCCATGGCAGGTGCGCCATCAGTAATGATCCCAGAGACTTTACTCCATGGTAGCTTCATATCATCAACAGCTTCACAAACAGAAATGAATAAATCCATTCCTCTGGTTTGACCCTTAAGGCTTTTGAGATCCAGCAGCTCCTCTGTCACGTTCATCTTGTCGTTGACTCCTCGTAAATAAATCAGCAGTTGCACGGTGTCAGATGCATCGGTGCTTTCATCGCAGGCTAATGAGAAATAATCAAAATCCACTCCTCTGTCCCGCAGCTGTCTGTGAATGTCTGACAATATATCCTCAACTCTTCGTGCCACAGTGTTGCGTGCCAAGCAAGCATTCAGAAATTCTTGCTTCTTCTCGGGGCAAATGTTCTCCACCATTTTCATGACACAGTCTTTGACAAACGTACCTTCAGTGAAAGGTTTGCCATGTTTAGCTATTGACATAGCCACTTCGTAGCTGGCTTTCGTGATATTTTCATGTGTCTCACAGGCCCGCGTGAAAAATCGCTGTTGCGAAGCCAGAGCAGCTTGGAGTTGCTTCACTTTTTCAGCGCGCTCACTCCCTGTTAGCTTGTTATATGTTGCAGCATGTTTATGTCACAGTGCGGCTGTGTGTAGGCAAGAGAAGGACCCAAACGCAAAACTCACCGAGACAAAGGTAAACTCAAAAACACAGCTTTATTGCTGGTATAGGGGGACACGATAAACAATACAAAACTAAACTGGGAAAACTAAAGCACAAGGAGCCACAGGGAGAATCACACAGCTATGAGGGAGAACGCGACACAGAACTGAGGGAGAGGCAGACATAAATACACAGAGGGTTAACGAGGGAAGTGGGAGCACACGGGGAACACAGGTGACACTGATAATCATAACAAGACACAACAGGAGTGAACGCAACACTGACGGGAGACTGTCAAAGTAAAACAGGAAGTGCACAGAGGTTCAGACAGGAGGAGAGAGAGCACGGGGAGAGCACAGACATAACGGGCTGGGTAAAACATGGAATAAAACACAAGGAGAGACGAGGGCTCACAGATACACAGAGGGGCACACAGGGGGTAAGAGTCACAAGGGGAAAAAACACATAAGGAAACAACGTAACAGAGCAACTCAGGAAGGCATGGCCTAAATAAGGAACAAAATACATGAAAACTAAGAATACTGGGCCAACGTGGCCCAGGACCATGACAGTTTAGTCTCGTAGTGTCTCCTAATGTTAAAATCCTTAAACAAGGCAACAGACTCTTTACAAATCAGGCAAACACAATTGCCTCGAATTTCAGTAAAAAAATACTGCAATTCCCACCGCTCCTGAAAGCGGCGGCCCTCACCATCAACCTTTCTCTTTTTTTGTACAGTCACCATGGCAGAAATGAGCAGAGAAGGGCGGGCTCGCAGCACAGGTGCAGGTAGCTGAAAAATGTGCTGCCACCATGTGGTGAAAAAAGGAATTACACCTTTAAAGCCAGGATTTACTTATTCAGACTTAGAAAGTGAGCCATAAATTATACATAATTAGACTGAAGCTGCGGGCCACATGAAATCTGACCGCCGGACTTTGGACATGCCTGGTCTATGTGATGGGTGACTGGGGTCTTTGATGATTTTCCCAGCCCTTTTCAGACACCGCTTCCTGTAGATGTCCTTTATGGCAGGAAGTGGTGCTCCGGCGATGCGCTGGGCAGTTTTCACGACCCTCTGCAACGCCTTCTGGTCCGAGGCAGAGCAGTTCCCGTACCAGACTGTTATACAGTTGGTCAGGATGCTCTCGATGGTGCAGCGGTAGAAGTTCACCAGGATGTCTGAGGACAGGTGGTTCTTCCTCAGAGTCCTCAAGAAGAAGAGGCGCTGGTGAGCCTTCTTGACCAGCTTGGAGCAGTTGGTTGTCCAGATGAGATCCTCGGAGATGTGGAATCCCAGGAACTTGAAGCCAGTGCCATAGCTCCGCAAACGCACATAACGCACACTGCGTAGGGCACCAAATGGCCGGTAGGGCACCAAAAAAATCAGGGTCGTAAAAAAAAAAAAAAGTAAACCATATTAATACTATAAATATCATATGCATTAATATGGTTAAACAATACAAAAGCAACATAAAACAATTTTCCCGAGAAAAGGGGTGAATCTGCTTTGTGCCCTGTCTCCAGTCTCCTCCTGGTGCCCCCCACTCCCAGTGGTCTGTTCTATAATGCCTCAATTCGGTATTGGTAAACACCTGTTTGAACATGGCCTCGAAAGCGGCAACAGGAGTCGGGAGGCGGAGAAAAGAAAGAAGAAGAGGAAGCGTGATGAAACTCAGGCGTCGCTTGCCGGTAAGGCAATGTTTAAATAATAACAATAAGAAAAAGTTCATTATTGTAGCCCTTGCTTGCACGCTCATGTCCGTCAACTCTGTGATAGCTCCTGTTAGCAGTGTTCATACTGTGTTAACAAATGTTGCAAATGATTGATGTTGGGTAGTTTGTTTACGTTGTGGATATGAATATAGAATGGACTACTAAAAGCAACTCATCATGGTCACTCAATTGACGGTTTTCAGATAACGTTAGCAATCGTGAGACTAGCATTTCCTCCTCAGGTTGCTAGCTGGCTAACGTCATGCATGCTACTGATTAACCTTAACTTTGGGATAGGTCAGTGATGCAGTCAAGTATTATTATCAGATTAGACAAGATTACTTTGTATGTTGCTGCATTTCAGGATATCTATAAAGACGCATATCTTATTTATGCGGCATAAATAAGATATAGGTTTCATATTACAGTGTAATATGAAACCTATATCTTCAGTAATATAGATTTCCTACTTGCGCATTTATATCAAATTATGTACAGCATGTTTATATTGCCATTTGCCATTATGAAAATCTATACATGTAAAATATAGTTAGTAATTTTTAAATGTACCAGTGACTTACTTAATTTATTAGTCTTATAATGCAATTTTTCGTGAGGCCTACTGTAGATTCAAAATTGTATTTCTGTAAAATCCCTGAATATTTTCTCTTGTATGCAGGGTCAATGCTTAAATATGTTCAAGGAGGATCTCAAGGACAGGATGAACCATCCAGTAGTAGTGCCATCCCTGGACATCAACCACCAGCCATTGTAGACCCTGCAACAATCCCTAGCCAAGAAGAACAAGAACCATCAACCACCAGTTCAGGTACAGTTCCATACACAAGTACCACTGAGAGTCCTGTCACTGAGACACTATCAGAAAGTGACACTGTGGAGACATGTGTGCCCCTTCAACCGATCCTGCTCTTTGGCCAGCTCACATTGTAGATGCTGATCGTGTTGAAATTGTGCGGAGAGGTCCTTTTAATGTCAGCTCTGATTTTAATTTTCCAAAGGGGCCTGATGGAAGAGCATTTCACACTAGCCTTAAGTTCAAAATTCTTCCCAATGGAGAAAAGGTTCACCGGAGCTGGTTAGTGTACTCACCGCAGAACAATGCTGTGTTCTGCTTTGCATGTAAGCTTTTCAATGTGAAGGATATAAAGCTGAGTACAGAGGGCTTCAGTGACTGGTCGAACATCAACATCCGTTTGAGGGGTCATGAGTGTAGCCAAGACCACATACAGTGCATGCTTAAGTGGAGAGAACTGGACACACGGCTAAAGAAAAGCATGGCAATAGATCAACAGGAGTTGACCTTACTAGAGGCAGAAAGGAAAAAGTGGCGAGAGATTCTCAAACGATTACTCTCAATAACTCTCTCACTGGCTTCCAGAAATTTGTCTTTTAGGGGCTCTTCTAACCGTCTTTATGAGCCGGACAATGGCAACTTCTTGAAGGAAGTAGAGCTTATGGCAACATATGACCTTGTAATGGCAAATCACTTGGCCAACATAAAAGATGAAGGTTCCCACACACATTACCTCAGCCCTGAGACACAGAACGAACTAATTCAGATTATCTCTTCAGAAACATTCCGCGCCATTGTGAAGCAAATCCAGTTGGCAAAATACTTCTCCATCATTCTTGACTGTACTCCAGATGTGAGTCACACTGAACAAATGTCAGTCATAGTACGCATTGTTTGTTTCCAAGCACAACCAGATATTAACACTAGGTTTACTATCCTGCGCAAATTTGCGTAACTTCCCTAAACCCAATACCCCCTAGAATTACTGGCTTTTTTATTTTCTGGTGCAAGTCCCGAGGTGTTAAGCACCCCTGCTGAGATTTTCACAGGTCATCAGCTTGTTTCTCCTACAGCTTTTGTTGTGCAAACCACCCATTGTCCTTGAGGCCTGGCACATTTGCATTTGCTCACTCAGAGTTGCTCAGATCCAAGGCAGGCCAA